>NC_133974.1:113093210-113393835 GCF_047716275.1 Strix uralensis
CTGCAGTAGATTATACATTAACACTGATGCTAGATAGCTGCAATGCTTCTCTTTAGATAGTAGGGCATAGTAAATTCAGATAGTACTGCACAGTAACTTCAGATAGGACTCCAGACAGCAATTGCATTTTGGTTTAGCTTTGCTTTGTAGTAAGAATATTAAAAATTATTGGTCTGTATTTATTTTGAAGTGCTATCTCACAGATTTGATGCAGACTGTTTTTTGTGGCAGCAGCCAGAACATACTAGAGTATTATCTAAAACAACCCACAAAGAACCTGTTTATCTAATATGCTCTGTATACAGCTCTAAGGAGCTTCAGCAGTGTCTTGCCCCAAATGAAAGAAATAAGAGTTTGTAACAGGAAATCCACAGCTGGATTTCACAACCTAAGCCTATTTTGTAAATAAACGCTTTAAAAAGAAAATTAAAAATCACCTCTCTGAACACCCTTAAGGATGCTTTTCCCTACTATCTGTTGGTAACACCTCTCACAAAACACAAACAAAACCAAAAAAATCCCCAGTCTCCAGTTTCAGATTAAGCAATGTTCCTCTATTACAACAAGCCATTGATCACACCCAGCACACAGACTGCCTCTGTAGTGGTCGTTCATCATCCACAACTAATATGCAGGAGGAGCTAGGTGTCATCATAATGTGTGACATCCTAACCAGGCTTCTGTCCGGCTGTAATATCTAGATAGCTGGTACCTCCATGAACAAACCCAATCACTTTTCTGGGGAGCAACTCATAAACAGTCAGGTTCATGAGTACAAGTAGTTGCATGGTGAGAAAAGCTCCAACATAACTGGTGTCTCTCCATTCCAGTTTCAGGAGAACAAGAGTATTGAAATTTTTATTTTTAAGATGAAATTCCATTCTGGACAAGAGTTACATACTTAGAGGTGTTCTGACTAATGCTTACTATGGAGAGAAAGGCAGTTAAAAGTAAAACTGGTATTTTGTCACCAGACCACTTTTATCCAGCATAAATTTGACACTTAGGATAAATTTTACCCTTTGTTGAACTCCAGCAAGAAAACACATATTTGTCTTGCTTATAACCCTTTCTAGTTTATCAGGAATAGCACGTCGAGAAACTCTGCATCTTGCATTAAGAACACACAGGCATTGCTGTACCCATTCTCCAGATCTTAAACATTCCAAATCAGTCCTGCATGCAGAACAACGCTACACTGACAGAAAGATGTCCTGGACCCTGACATGTTTTGGTAGAGGAGGAAGACCTTGGCTCATTCTGCATAAAGAATTTACAAACAATGCATTTTCTGGGGTTTCAATGCAGTGAGCAGCAGACTGCATGAATACCATGCATCTCATTTAATGAATATTTAATAAAAGCATAAAACGTTCAAGAGCAAATTTATTTTGTATGGATGCTCACTGCAAAAGCATACTAAAACAGCATGAATAACAGCAATGGACAGATGATAAAACTTAAATGCAACAGCTTGGTATGTGTATCTTTGTCTCATGTATTTAACGACTGTAACAGAAAAAGCTGAAGGACATAAACGAGTCAACATGCAGAGTATTTATGTATACATATATTGCACTGAAAACTACTTCTATAAAGCCACATCATTCACACAGACGTGAAAATGCATGGGGGTGTAAATGCATGCCAGGCACATATTTTTTTAAAAAAATTATTCCTACAGAAGGGCCTGAAGAAGCAACCAGGAGTATTCATTCAAGCAAAATTATAACCTCCAACTGTAATAGAGCCACAATTTACATAGACTTGAAAAACCCTTTAGGGTTGGATTGACCCTGGCCAGCTGCCAGATACACACCCAGTGCATCTCTCACTCCCCCTCCTCAACAGGACAGGGGAAGAAAATAAGATGAAAAAGCTCATAGGTCAAGATACAGACATGGAAGTCTCTTACCAATTACCATCACAGGCAAAACAGAGTCAGCTTGGGGAAAACTAGCTTGTTGCAATTAAAAAGTTTGGTATGGTGGGAAACCAAATTTGAAACACTTTCCTGCCCCTGCCTTTTCCCCAGGCTCAACTTCATTCTTATCACTTGTGCATTTCCAACTCCTTTCTCTCTCCCCTCCTCTGAGCAGCACAGGGGGATGGCAGCTGAGACCAGCCCCTAACAGCTCTTCCCTGCAGCTCCTTCCTCCTCATGCTTTTCTCCTGGTCCAGTGTGAGTCCTTCCCATGGCTGCAGTCCTTCAGGATGAGCCTGCTCCTGTGTGGGCTCTCCACAGGCCACAGATCCTTCAGGAAATCTCCACCCCCTCCAGCATGTGGTCCTCCATGGGCTGCAGTGTGGATACCTACTCCACCATTGTCTCCTCTCCTCAGGCTGCAGGGGAACCTCTGCTCTGGTGCCTGCAGCACTTTCCCCGCTCCTCCTTCTCACACCTTGGCGCTCACAGGGCTGTTTCTCACACTTTTTTCCTCACTCCTCACTGCTCTTTTACCCTTTCTTACCATGCTTTCCCAGAGGTGCCCCACTTGTGGCTGCGGGGCTCAGCTGTGCCCCAGCCTCTCCTCACAGGAGCTGCACCTCCAGCACACACACCCCCCTCCAGCTCCCAACACCTGACCACAGACATTCAATACAAAGGCTAATATTTCTGTGTCTGTCACTCCATAACTAAGTATTCAAGACTGAAAATTTTTGACTTATGTTGTGGTTTAACCCCAGCTGGCAACTAAGCCCCACACAGCCACTCGCTCACTCCCCACTCCCATGGTAGGATGGGGAAAGAATCAGAAGAATAAAAGTCAGAAAACTCATGGGTTGAGATGAAGACAGTTTACTAGGTAAAGCAAAAGCCACACATGCAAGCAAAGCAAAGCAAGGAATTCATTCACCACTTCCCCCACCAGCAGGCAGGTGTTGAGCCATCTCCAGCAAAGCAGGGCGCCATCACACCTAATGGTTACTTGGGAAGACAAATGCCATCACTCCGAACGTCCCCCCCTTCCCTTTTCTTCCCCCAGCTTTACATGCTGAGCATGATGCCATATGGTGTGGGATACCCCTTTGGTCAGTTGGGGTCAGGTGTCACTGTGTCCCCTCCCCACTTCTTGTGCACCCCCAGCCTGCTCGCTGGTGGTGTGAGAAGCAGAAAAGGCCTCGACTGTGTCAGCGCTGCTCAGCAGTAACTAAAACATCCCTGTATTATCAACACTGTTTCCAGCACAAATTCAAAACACAGCCCCATAGTAGCTACTATGAAGAAAATTAACTCTACCCCAGCCAAAACCCGCACACCTTAATTGCGTTTTCCTTGAGGGAGAAAAATAAAAGGCTAAATCAGTAACCTCACAGCTCTTCACTGGAGAAAAAAAAAAACAAAAACAAAACACAAAACTAAACAGCAAACAAAAAAACAGCTTGAGTTCTGATTGGCAAGATGAAGTCAGCATCACTATGACTGGAAAACAGCTATTTCATATGGATCCCATTGGATGGCCCTTTCGGAAAATCAGTAATGGCAAACTTTGAAACCTTCTGCAGCATCTTCTTTAACCAATGCTATGCACCCTGCAGCATTCACTTTTAATTTTTGAACTCTTTCCCATTCCTTTTAGCTTCAGTAATGTTTGTGATACTCGGTGTCACCAAAGAACTGTCATTAACTGATATGTTTAATGATCTTCACACAAGGTACCTAAACCAGTGCTAGATAAGCTGTAGTTCTTCCCTCCACATCATCATGCCATTACTCTGGCATGTGAGCTGATCAAAATCTACTCGCCTATGAAGCTTCCCCCATTTGACAGGGGGGGAAGAGACCTCATTTGGGGCATTTCTGGAAAGAATTCATGACTCTGGTGTTTAATTTAATCACTAATTTCAGCAACAAAACTGTACAGAAAGTTTGAATCTGAAGTTTTGAGAGTTGAGTGATTTTTTTTAAGTTATGCTGAAGCATTCAGTTTTTTAAAACAAATTATATAGTTTGCATCAAACTAGTATTCATTTGTTTAAAAATTGACTTTAACCGGAAAAAAAAGCTAAAACTGAGCATATCATTTTACTTCAGAAAAACACTTTAATTTAAAAACCTGAACACTGTAGAAAAAACCTTTAATTTCATACCTTTCTTGCCAAACTAACTTTTTGACTCACCTGCCAAACTGAAAATGTCCATTATTTTCTTTTTTGCATTGTAGGATTGAGTTTCACATATTCAGGTCTTCAGAATTCATTGCAATACTATGATACAGCCCCTGATTGGCATTGCGTTGGAAACTGGCACCAGGACTCCATTAGTGTAGGATATTAATGCATTCAAGTGCTGACATTTATCAGGCAGGTCACATCCATACTTCAGATATATGGGAGAAGTTCTGACCCAACAACAGTACTCATGGGCTGCAGAGTCAGAAGATGAACCCTCCCCTCTGTGGGATTCAAGACAACATCACCTTCCAAACATCTAGTTGTGCAACTATGGACACCCTGACTGAATGGCATCACTCCTGGTCCAGATTGGCTCCGTTTCATTCATTTCCTTTGCCATTTAAGGTTTTAGTAATTATGGGCCCCTAAAAGGCTGCTGGAAGGCTAGCTCACAGAGGAGCACAAGGACAGCCAGGAGCTCAGATGTCATGCCTTGTGATTCTGGTAATCTCAAAATCTCATTTCTGAAGACAAATCAAACTTTAATAATAACTCCTCCAGGCAAGCTCCAGCTGTAGGTACAGCAGAAATTCCTGTGTTTCCAGTAAGACTCATTAAATTAATATTTCTGATGTAAATGGCTTTTAGGAAGCTACGGTTGAAAACACTGATATGATTCAACAATATTTTAATATATTAGGAAATTCACTTCTGGTGTCAACAGGTAAAAGAACTTTGATTTTTGTTCCAACGTGTTTCACTGTTAGAAAAAAAAAAAGTGTCTGACAGACAAAAGGTCACAGGTCTTGACTGAGCAGCTACTGAGACAGTCTGCACACTCAACTAGATAGTCATCTTATTTTCCAGTAGGTGCTGCCTGCTAAGAACTACAATACTTTTCCACAGGCATCTAACAACTGAAAATACATTTCTTAGCATTACAGAAGAATGAAAACTGAAAGCTACTGCTTTCAAAGGATTAAAGGGAGATTAAGTGTACAGTATCTTTTCACAGGAGGTATCTCAACAAAACCAAGGATTTCCTTATACTTTGAAGACATATCCATGGCATAAATTCAAGTAATATTTAATATGACAATATTCTAGTTTGGCCAAACTGCACATAACACAGAAATTATTTGAAGAGAGGGGAGGTAGCAGTAAGCTATCTCCACATGTCTCCAGTCTTTGGAGTAATGCATTTCCCATGAAAAACTGCAACTTCTCTCATGATCACTTGGATGCAACCTCAGACATCTTTGCCCTCAATATGGCATTGACATTTGGAAAGTGATTAGACACTGCCACTGCAATGCTGTTTGGCCATACCCGGCTATGAAATGGGAAGATAGAAGGTAAAACAGCCACAGCTCCGCCACCGTATGTTCAGTGTAGGCTAGCAAAGATTCAGAAAAACGAAGAATAGGAAATCAGGTTACAAAGCTCTATCACTAAACCCAGACAATTTTTAGCAGACGTACAGTAGGAACCACATACAAGTCAAACTGTTTAATCAATTAGACACAGGACAGAAAAGCCATGAAGCAATACTGGGAACCATCCCTGTATCAACTCTCTATACTACTCTTGATATGAAAATATACATTTAGATTGGACAGATTGAAAAATGTATATAAAATTTTCAAATGTTTTATATAAAAAAGCAGTTATAATCCATTGATACATTTCATACCACAACTTTCATTGATTTTAAAAGTGAATTAAGAACAGGCATTATTAATAACCAATTGTGCATACTGCTGGTTGTTTGTTTATTTTTTCAAATTATCCCTTAATGACACTTAGAGAAACCGTTAAAAATGCATGGCAGTCATTCTAGCCAGTATGAAGTGTTGCACTTCATTTAATGACTAAAATGTAATTACCTGCATAGAAAAGCACAAGATAATATAAACATCAATAGCGGAATTTAACATGTTTTGATTTTGAATTTTGCATACTGTAGATTATTATATATTATATATATAAAATCCTGAATTATGGGATATGCATAACACAGACATGATCTGTGTCACAGAAAGGATTTGGACAAAAAGCAGGTTTTATTAAAGCACTCGCTAGTGCAGAAAGGGTATTTTTCTTATTTTCTAACTTAGAATTCGCCTTGTTCCCCACTGAAGTCAACAACAGTTTTAATATTCACTTCTTTGGAGATTCATTTAAGTCCTTAGGGTCTGATCAAATGTCCAGAACAAATGTTTCCATAGGCTTTAGCTGATTTTACAATCCTACATAAGAACTATATTAAGCTTTACAGCATATCTAGCCTCCTTCCTGGCAGTAATTAAATCATAAAATAGTTCTGGCTGATTCCGTAATGATTTGATCATGTGCCCATAACTGATTTAAATCAAATGTACATGACTGGATGCTCTGGTCTTATTAGGCAGTAACAATGTTGGGACCACAGACTAGAGAAATAAAGTTGTCCAGACAGAGTGAGTCAAAGCTATTTATTGATAGCTGCAATGTTTCTTTCCAGAATAAGAAACCGAAAGTCTTATTAACTAAATTCCAAGGACGCATGTCATGTGACAAACCAATCTATTATTATACAAACAAAATGTAGTAGAGTGCTGTCTATTTATTTGTCTACCTAGCAAAAGAATTATTTTTAAAGAGAAAATAAGATGATACTGGTGATACTTTATTTCTGAGAGCCAGGTTCCTTCTGTACAATCTTCAAAACATTAAATATGGACTGAATAAATAAATTATGCCAAACCAGGGTCTAGTATGTTTCTAGATGTACTGTTTTGTGCTCCATTTCATGGCAATTTAAAATTCAAACATTTATCCATTACGCCATCTTCATATTTATAAAGTCTTTCAGAATGTAATGCAACCTAGGGACAACTACACTGAAACAGCATGTAGACAAAACCATTAACAAGGATGACTGATACAATAAAACAAGACAGCCTGAACTGCTACTTCTGTACTAAACATCAGGAATCAGAAACTTTGCAGTAATAGCAAACTAATGGCTTTCCATTCCATACAAGGGGAATTCTCTCTGCATAAGGTGTGTGCCAGTGAACCTAGAATGATCTCAGGACACATCACGGTGCTGGGTTACTGTGTGTGGCAAGATTTTTGGTAACAGGGGAGGGAGCTACAGTGGTGGCCCCTGTGAGAAGCTTCTCAAAGCTCCCTCGGCTCCAAGTCAGACCCGCCTCTGGCCAAGGCCGAGACAATCGGCGATGGTGGCCGCGCCTCTGTGAGAACATATCTAAGAAGGGGAATCTGGGAGGAGTGGTGGGAGTTGTGAGGAGGAGTTGTGACAAGGACACCTACACAAACACCGAGGTCAGTGGAGGAAAGGAGGAGGAAGGGAGAGGAGGTGCGCTGGAGCAGAGCCCCCCCTGCAGCCCGTGGTGAGAGGGCAGGCTGTGCCCCTGCACCATGGAGGTTACCAATGGAGCAGATGCCTACCTGCAGCCTGTGGAGGACCCCAGGCCAGAGCAGGTGGCTGTGCCCAAAGAAGGCCGGGACTCTGTGGGAAGCCCATGCTGGAACAATTTGTTGCTGGGAGGATTGCAACCTGCGGGAGGGACCCACGCTGGAGCGGTTCATGAAGGGCTGCAGCCAATGGGAAACACTCACATTGGAGGAAGTTTGTGGAGGACTGTCTCCCATGAGAGACCCCATGCTGGAGCAGGGGAAGAATGTGAGGAGTCTTCCCCCTGAGGAGGAAGGAGCAGGAGAGACAACGGGTGATGAACTGACCACAACCCCCATCCCCTGACCCCCTGCGCCACTGGGGAGAGGAGGGACCAAAGTTGAGCCTGGGAAGAAGGGAAGGGTGGAGGGAAGATATAGTTGTATTTCTCACTGTCCTAATCTGATTGTTAAATTAAGTGATGGTGATGGTGTTTAAATCAAATTCTTCCCCTAATGAGTCTGTATTTTCCTTGTAACCATAATGGGTGAATCATCCCTCCCTATCCTTATCTCGATTCCTGAGCCTTTTGTTTTATTTCTCCTTCCCATCCCTGAGAGGGAAGGAGTGAGCAAGTGGCTGTGTGGACCTCAGTTGCCCTCTGAGCTCATACCACAACAGTCTCGCACACGGCTTCTCCTCACACTGCCCTTTTAGAAGGCCAGCCTATACCCTTCCATTAATGGAACACTCATTGGATTTTAAGATTAAAAACTATAAGACTATAAAGTATTTCCTCAAATTTTTTACCTCAATTTGACCTTAATTTGTTTCCCAATTACATAAAATAGGATTACTGGATTGCATACATAAACAAATTAAGCAGGCACTTGAAGAAAACAAATAATTACTGTCTGCTTAACCAATTTAAGGCTTAAGTATGAAACCAATAAAAACGACGGAATTATGATAAAACCTAAGAAATTATTAATTCAAATTGGGCACAGATGGTCTACTTTATCAGTTAGGATTGAATTTATTTTTAAAAGTACTGATAGCAACAATAGTTTTCTGTTATCTCACTTAAGCTCAGTTAAATATTTTTTTTTAATAGAAGAGTCTTCCATTCTTCCCTTTCTCACATTCTTTTCTTCCTTTCCAGCTACTGTTGTCCTTGCCCTCCAAACAAGTCTTCACAGAAATTCCAAGGGAACAACTTGGGCCGAAAATGAGATTCATGATTCCAGATCCACAGAAGAAATAAAAAGCTATTTCTTTTCTTCCCACCATCATGTAAACACAAATCCCTGTCTCCCTTGCCTATCAATATGGCATCCACAGAAAAGGATACAGCATGCTGGAATAGATTCTCTAGCAGGAACCGAAATTGCTGTTCTTGAGCATCTTATTTGTCAGCATACCCAGAAATGCATTGCACAATCCATTCTTGTAATATTTAAGCAAATTTTGAGTAAGAAACAAGATTAAGTCTTTATTACACATAAATCAGCAAATAAGGAAAGTTGCACTCACTGGCTGTTAAAAGCAAACAGCTACACTGTGAATGGCAACTTTCAGTCTGAAAAGAGCCGCTATTGTTACAGAAAGATGAAGATGCAGTATCACAAGAATAGCAGCTCCCAGCTCCAGAAAGCATTCTAAAATAAATTTCAATTTCAGTGGTCACATTACACTGCCTTCTTCCTCCTTTATTAGAGAATAAGTCCATTACGAGGTAATCATGGCTAGCCTAACATGAGAACAAAACATTTAAGATCATGAGCAACTTATTCTGAAGGAGTTGGGAATCATTTCTCAAGGGTTTCATCTTATTATTTTATATGATCCTTTTACAGAAAAATGCTGTACAAGTGTCTATTCATTCCAAAGATCCAGGGAGCTGGTGAACCATCTCAAGCTCTTCTTCAGGAGAAAATGCTGCACTCAAAGAGATGACAAGGGAGGTAAAACTGGTTTGTTCCAACCAACTAATCTGGACTACCATAGTCTCTATGTACTATCAGTACATAGTTTATCTCAAAAAGACGCTACACCTGAAATCCTAGGCAAAGTCTGCACTACTTGTATCCAACATACGAGTAAAATAATATACATTTAAGTAAACTGAAGTGCAAAGTAAACTTCCACCTGAATTTAACAGCTAAGTGATACGAAGTCATGTATAATATCACATTGCAGAAGCAGAGCAGAAACTTGGAAAAGCTTTTCTAGGTCCAGTTTTATTTTACACACAATCATTAAATCAGTTGCCAATTACAAGTGAACTTACACAATGTAAATCTTTGATCCCTCCTCACCATCTCAGATTAGAATAAAATTATGAGAGTTGCCACTCATAATAAATGACAAACAGGGAACACTAGATAACAGATAAATTACTCCATTTTGCTAGACAGCAATTTTAATTCATTTCTAGAATGGCCGGGACCATACAATTTCATAGAATCACAGAATCATTCAGGTTGGAAAAGACCCTTGGGATCATCGAGTCCAACCAGCAGCCCTACTCTACAAAGTTCTTCTCTACACCATATCCCCCAGCATCTCATCTAATTTCTTCACTAATTTTCAGTTCCTTTTATTTAATCACACAGAGTATGCACTGTAAAAACAAATTTGCAATTGGGGAGGGAGAGTAAAATGAGTTTTTAGGAATTAAGCCATGTTAGTGTACATTAAATACTAGACTGATAGAAGGTGAAAATAAGTGGATCTTTTTCCTATGAACAGTCATATCATTAAAAAGTAGGTTAGAAAGTCCTGCAGCTTATATCATAATGTCTTTCATATAATTATTCAAAACCCCAAAGTTTGACATTGCAACTTCAAAGTCATTCTTGTTAAATTAAGAATAAACTGCAAAATGCCAAATATACATAACACTTCTACATCCACAGAAGAAACAACTAGTTTTACTCAACATTGCTGTTGCCTTAAAACTCAATGCGGGACTTTGGTCAGGTGTTGGGAAACCAGGCCAGCAGTATAGTGACAAATAACACAGGCTTCAGTTACTCCGCCAAGGTAAAAACTGTGCTGAACAATTTACCAAAGGCCTTTTCCAGGCCTCAAGGCTCCCACTAACTTTGCACCTAAACTGCAAAATACAGATTTCCAGCTTTCAAAGGATCAGAAGCTCAGCGGTTTTGATAGCTTACGGATTGCTTACAGAAAGCAGAGTTGGTAGAAAAACTGACATTACAATAGTAGAAATATTTTTTTCAATTTTTCCCTCTGTAACTATAAAAATTCTGCAAATGCAAGTTTTAAAGTGAATCTGGTTTAAGTGATGACACAGGAAAGGTAAAGTTCTTCCTCCCCATCCCAGGCTGGCTCTCTTCTGCCTGCATCTTACAGGGGAGAGCTGCACAAAAAACAAATGCAGTTCTTGCAAAATTTGAAAAGAATCTATGTCCTGGATAAAAACCCAATTTCTGGTCTGCTCCTTGGACAAAGCAATACCATCTTACTCCTTGCTGAGGGTTTTCCAGAAGAAATTGGAAGAAATGAATTTGCATTCATTTTTTTCATTACTGTAAAAAAACCTGTGGATTAGGAGAGGAGGAAATATTTAAGATTGCTTTGACTTTGTTGGTATTATATTTAACATACAGTTCAAATGAGAGAATAAGGAAGAAAATACTTCCAAACTAACACATTACATGAATTTATTGTAATATGTAGAGAAACTTAACTAGTTAAATGATCTGATAAAGAACGTTTATAATGCTAATAACAAACTTCTGAAACATCAACTGAACAACTCTTTTACAGCACCACACAGCACTACAGGATTAGTGCAGCATGTCCTGGGGTTTGGATACAATAAATAAGCAATTTTCTGGTCCGAATTAACTCCTGTTAAAAGAAGCCCTGTGTAACAATAAGTTTTCCAGAAACGCAGAGGGAAGGCCACTGCAATGGTATTACATGCATAATGAGCCATTTCAAACAAAAAAAAACCCAAACAAAAAAACCGTTTTGCACTAGTCTCGAATTGTTACTACAGGAATATCTAGCATTTTTCTCAGGAATAAGAAACACAGCAATGATTTGAAAAAGGGAAACCAAATCAAACACTTTCTAGAGGGCATTATACACAACTCTCATTTTTTCAATCTGTGCCTAAAATTGTATCATTGAAGGAATGTCTACATATAAACATTGGGAAGAAGTCTCTTGGATCTCTGTGTTAGTCTTCAAAATGTGTTTGGAAGAAGCTATTTAAAACTCTTAGTCTTCCTGTAAACATGGTAAATTAAATATGAAAGCAATTTTTTTACCACATTATCCAGCCCATTGAGGATACTATCATCTAATAAAGAGAGCTCCTCTCACATTTAAAACAAAGAGGCACAGTCCCATCTTGATTTGGGGTAAGAACAGACAACATTGTTCTCCAGAAAGAAGAATCAACTACAGTTCTAGATTAAAAAAAGACACAGAACGTGTGTATTTTAGACTGGAGGCAAATAAAATATTGTTAAGTAACTATTTGTATAACGATAGTGACTCCTGTTAATGTCATGGCCATAAAGACAGCTGAACAGTCTGCATTTTACAGAGGAAACACCCATGGGTATTTACACAGAATTGTAACCACCTGCATGTGGTTTGTAAGAAACATTCAAGGGCCAATTCAGAGCATTTGCACATAATAATGAAATGATTATTCCAAAATCAATATAACACACTCAAATGGCTTCCCAACATACATAAAACCTTGATGGTTGTGATAGTGCTGTTATGACATAATCTTTAAGCTGTAATATACCTTCCTAGAAACAGTTGGACCCACTACTTAAGCTTTTTTTTTTTTTCCTGTTGTTTCAGTGCTGCCCTCCACTCCCCTCTTCCCTTTATCTTAGATTTTTCTCCTTCAGAGACCATTCTTACTGCACTGTAAATTCTGCTGAGAGGCAAAGGTAGGCTAAGTCATCTGCTGCTCAGTATTCTTGCTAATCAGCAGCCACTGCAAATGCCCAATCACATCTGAAGATCTGAATAGGCCTTAATAACAAAAAAGCTCTATTTCCATTCTGTGTGCAGCAGCCAGATGTAAAAACAAAAACAGAAATGGGGACACATTAAGAATATGGGTAAAAGGCCAACTGAATTTTTATCTTGGAAAAGGTACTAAACCCTGATGAAATCTACAGAAGGGTGACAGATTATATGTCGATGTATTGTGGCTATTTTTTTTTTTTCTCCTTTCTGGCATGCTAGGACTGGTTTTACTGGATTTAGGAGTTACTCTAATATAACCACTTGCTGAAGGACTGGTCAGTGTATTGGCATTATTGTTTGTTCTTAAATTAACACTCACTTTCCAGGACAAAAGAACAAAGCACAATTATTTTTGTAATAGTTTGACAGGATACAACTGTTTTACATAATCCATCCCCCCTACCCTCAATCAAAATTTAGGCCATGTCTTTTTGGAACACAGGAGTTATTTGCTAAAGAGCTCTCTAGATGTAAGCAAGGGTCTATGTCTGTAGAATACAACACCAGGGTTTTGTGTAAACTACCACAGATATACAGATGGTAATTTCACATGTGACAGTCTCAAAATCTGGGTTCACCCAATTGCAAACATAAAAGTATGTAAGCAATTGTTTTGCTAACGAACACAGGTAGCTATCGACATAATTAAGTTATAAAGGAGCAGCAGCAGCTACCTAACAGTGATTTTTAGGAAACAAGTGTTACTGAAACAAATGCCCTAACCCATTTCAGAGCTCAATCATTGTCACTGCAAAGCCACTTTGTGAAACAAGCCTGCTTACGGACATCCTGATTCTGTAGCCTGAAACAGCTTCTTAAACACATAGTAAGAGATCAGTGCAATATTAAAGCTCTTTAACCTATTTCCCCCACACCTTTTTCCATGATTGTCTAAAGCTTACCACCATAAAGTGGATAAAGGAAGAGACAATTTAAAGAAGCTTGATGGATACATTAAGATGTTTCAAGTGACAACTGTAAGCTCTCCTATATTAAACACAAGACAATTCTTTCAATCACCTCCTTCTTTACAATATGTACCAGGACTTGACAAGATGTACTCTAACAGAGTTTAATTATGTTCTAACATACTACCAGTGAGCTATATCAAAATAAGGCTTTCAAGACCTGCTCTTGATACTAATTTTTCTTTAAATGAGACTTTAAAAAAGTGATAAGTAGATTTCCTTGCCTGACCATGTTCTTTAAATTGTATTTAGCAATCTGCACTGATTTATTTTCAGCTATGAATATATAAAAGAGGTATGTCTAAGTTTATCTTTAAAGGATCATTTTAGGCATGTTGTAAAAATATAAAAGATTTCTAACTATCAAAAAGTCTCATTATCAAATCTGAGAAAATCCAAGAAAACTTCTGCAAGTGACAAAATAATCAGTATTATATATGTTATGCATTTAGTTTTTTGAAGACTGACTAGCTTTTTTCATTAATTCAGTATTACCTACTGATCTTTATTTTTTCAGAAGTCATAAATCTTTGAAACTACTTGATAGGGAGGCCTCCCTACTGAGATTACCAATAGTCTTTTTATAGAAGCAGCCTGCAGTAATACTGTAAAAAAGTGAAAGAAGATTAGCAGAGTATAAAAATAATCGGATTCTTGTGCTGTATTGACATTTTAGAGGAAAGATTTGCTGTCATGTCTGGGCCGAGTTATCTGCTGGTAAATTCCACTGAAGACAGCACATTTACACCACTGATACTTTATCCTGGTGTTTATGCAACAATTATGCCTAAGAAGGTAGGAGACTTACAGTGTTATAGATAATTTGACATATTTGGATCATTACATGCATCTAATATAAAATTAAGATCTCATTTCTCACGTGATGGAAAGGGTAGAAAAAATATAGGTAGAAAGAGTGACACTGTCCGAAAAATTAATTCCTGTTAGAAACATTAGATATTAACAAGTAATTTCATGTAAAGAACTTGTCTAAAATAACTGCCCAACATATTTCAATATTTATTATTACTGCACAGGAGCTTGGTATTATTTACGGCCTCATGCCCTATTGATATGATGAAAAAAACCAGCAGCAACAAAGTAATCATCCAAAGAACACTTACATAAAAAACACAACTGAAAAAATAATTTAACATATCTTACAAAGGATAATCCAAAGAGAAGGTGAGATACTTTACCAACAGACACAGTACATAACTTTCAGATTTGCCCCTCTTCCTTTTTCAATGACCTAATCTGCATGCAGGGTCTAAAGTTTCTCTACATACGCAGACATGAAGACTGGATTCACCACTGCTGCCGGTACTCCACTAAGCTATTGGCTGGAGAGGGCAGGGGAAGAAGCAATGGAGTCTGAATCCTGGCACCAAATGTTTCAGCAACTGGCATCTATTCTCTATGAATTTCCATCTCCTAACCAATTAGGAAACAAATGCAAGACTGAAGCCTGTGTTGACAACAGCAGGAGCCGCAGGCTGGTTCCTCCTGCACAGCTTGAACACAACTGTTGGTCCCACACAAAACTACACAGGAGTCAGGAGCAAGGAGCATAACTGGATTGACTGTTTGAACACAAAAAACTGCAGTGCAGGACAAATTCTATGCTAACTCTAGGTATAATAAACCCCTTCCATTCCCTTCAGAAGAAATAAGAAATTTTTGTTCTTCCCTATAGCATAAATGAAAATTTGCTTCAAATCATAATTTGAACACAAATGTTCTTCTAGCTGCCTCCGCTTTTTTGCCCTCCGTCCATGCCTCACGGGTCCCCTGTAATTACGGCTCAGTTGTTTAGACATACAGCCCCGGAGGCCAATTAGGTCTTACGTTTACTACATTAGGAAAATGCCATGGTGCAGTAGCCAGAGTGACAGGATCACTATACGTTCAGAACATGTTTGTACCATCAGTTCTATAAACTAGTAATTCAGCCTTCTTCTACAACCCAGTGCTTGCTTTGGATTGCTGAGTAAGGTTTTGCTTTTCTCAAGTCTCTCTTCGTTTTATAGCACCCTGAGAAAACGAGTAAAGCCCTTTATGTACCATACACAAGACATCTGATTCTGAATACATTTCATTAGAGTTCTAAAGGCATTTGATGACTACTCTGGATACCTTCAAATTATTTAAAATCGAAGAGTTCTTCACAAATCGCACTAGCACTCATCACCAAAACATCAGGTCAGTTATTACGTTCATGAAATTATTTAAACCCTTCTGAACTCCCAGGGAAGAAAGGGAATTACTGCATCTGTCAATCAAGAAAGCATTCTGTAATTGTTATCTATATTTCTCCCCAAGGCTCCAGCTCCCTACAGATTTGCTAAGTTTTGATTGCAATCCCTATAGCATTCAGTTTTGGTACTAGTAAGAACCTGTGTTTAAAGTATATTAGAATCCCACCCCTCAGTACTATTGTTGAGGTATTCAACATTCAGTTGAATTCAGTTTTCAAATGAAACAGTGGTACAGTTTTAAAGGGTTTCAAATAAAAGTTATGTCCATCACTAAAATTCTGCTTACCATTAAACAAGAGATCTGCAGACTAACTATTCAGTCTTTCCTAATTCTCTTCTACTTGTGTTCATTTTCATTGGATTTCTAAACTGAAATTTAGAGGTAAAACACAATTTAACTCCATAATTCGATTATTTTATTATTTGAGGATTATTTGTTTGCACATTAGTCTGGGACTATGGAGACAATATGCACGTTGAAATATTGCCATTCCATAAGCAAAAGCAGGCAGTTTCACCAATGTGCTGGCCACAAAATTACAACTGTTCCATGTATCCAAGGACAGCCCATGCAGCTCGTTTTGCCTGGCTATGTCCCTCTCAGTTATTTCTTTACTCCCCCAGCACAGAGTCAATAAGCAACTTCTCCATGCTGCCACACAAGAAACACAGACTGATTGATTTAGGCAACTTTAGTGTCTCCATTTCTAATTTCTTTGCTCATCTTACACTTCTTGAGCCTGTTTGTGCAGCCCCAAGCACAGCTGAACAACGGCTGCACTGGCTCCTCAGAATACTGTAATACAAACAATGGAGAACTTCTTTTCAGTCATTCTGTTGGGGTTTTTTTGTCAAGAGAATGCTTATCACAGTAAATGGCCCATTAAATGACTAAATCTATTTACCCCTGTAATAGCAAAAACTGTTTTAGAGGAAAGAAGAATGACTGCTAAAGATTCTGTTGAAAGTCAGGAATTTACCCTGAATTTTCCAAAGTGGTTTCAAGAGAAGTTATATATTGACCCATTTCTGATTGATGCAATAATCAACATCTAGATATTTTTCCCTGACGAGTGAGCAGTGCTAGGACAAGATAGCTTTGAACATTCCTTGGCTTCACTCAAGACTCATAAGACGATATTAAATCATTCTCTTAATGTCAATTTTTAAAGTTTTATATTTGGAAAAGCACATTTTCATTCTCTTAACACTCTAATAGTTTTGTGAAGTACCACCTCCCTACAGCAGAGTAACTTCCACCTGACCTACTAGATCCCATGCCTACTCATTCCAGTCCACCAGTTTGGATGTTTTTTCCTATAGTCGCAGCTGACCATAGACAATGAACTATGGACCAAACAAACCCCCAATCCCTAAGTGGGCAGCTGCAGGATAATTCTGTATTTTGGCTCCTATACACCTACAGCTTTCTCTCATTAAATGAGCTGTAACTTGAGTAGTGACCCAATTCTGCTGAATCTTTTATTGTTAGAACAAAACCAATTATGAACAGCTCCCAACAAAGCTAAATCTTTTTCACATTTTTCTTAAAACACTCTGCTCATTTCTGATACACTTAAATTTAATTCAGTCTCTGTAGACCTCACAATTCCTTGAATGTACACAGATGAATGCAGAAAGATTAAACATTTTTTTATTGTGACCTACAACAATGTGCTGAAACTTTAATTATTATGTTAATTCTAGCTATGGGCCCAGTGGATTTATTATATCCCAGAAGATAATACATCTACTCTGAAGTGAGATGTGGGCATTAGCTGTATCTAAGTATTTTGTCTACAAATATTTAGGCAGAGTAACTAATGGCTATGCACTAAATAAAATATTCTTAAACTCTAATCCCAACTTTGGAGCTTTTTCCTCAAGTAGTTCCTCAGAAAAACTCTGAAAATTTAGTTGCTTGTAGGAGCAAAAGCTTATGTCTTGGCCAAATATTATCACCCCAAATTCCAGACTTCTGAAGCAAGATTGGTATTTATTAGACAAAGATCTTTATTATACTTGTCAGGACTCCACATAACCTTACAGGATGACATTTTGGAAAAAAATCCATTTTCCACTGCAGGACAGGATTGGGTACTCTCCACATATTAGGAATCGGAACAAGAATATCCAACCCTAAGAATGGTGCATGTGGGATAAAGATGTCTTATTATTAAAGAGAAGAAATTTCCCAAGTCTTGATGGTTTAAAGGACCAGCACTGAAAGAAGTATCTGTTACTGGAAACTGAGGTTTGACCTTTTTCCTGAGAGACAGTACAAGCATTTCTGATCAGCTATCCCTCACATCAAATTGCTAGCCCCAGTTTTGTTTAATTCATCTACAAAAATGCCTACTTTTTTTTTTAATTATCCCCAGACTCAGCCAATAATTTCCTTATTTTCCTTTAGCAACAGGGTTGAAAAAAATTTATCCCCAGACTCAGCCAATAATTTCCATATTTTCCTTTAGCAACAGGGTTGAAAAAAATCAAACTCAAATTTTAGATAGTTTAGAAGAGAAAAAAGTGAAGAACCTTGATGGAGTGAACTTGTCAGACAATTGAACCTTGCTGACTACACAAAACATTTCTAAGCAATGGAGCTGGAGGTAGCTTATATAGTCTTACTTTTCCTTGGTTTGCTACATCAGAGTATTTTCTACTAAGGTATCATAAAAGCACCTGCGTTGTACTTGGGAGCAATGTGACTTTCATCAACGGAAAGTTAAAAAAACGTTTAATAAAGGCAAGAAGGAATTAATGCAAGCTTTCAGGCTTTATTACTACCAAGCAAGCCAGAGATTTTTGTCCTGTGCTCATTTTCGATTATACATTTTAATTGCTTACTATCACATTGCCTTGATAACCATCACAAAGACAATTCCATAATTACCAGATGCAAATCTTTGTTCTGAAAAGAAAAAAAAAAAAATTACAAAGGAATTCTTTTATCAATATTTTCTGAAGTCAATGTAAAAAAATTGGGCTAAAAGCTTTCAAGCTGAGAAGATGTTAAAGACCATGGATAGCTCAAGTATATTTTGGTATTATTTTTAAGTAATGTAGTCATAAGAATGTTTTGTTTCCTGTATTACTTTCAACATTTCCCCTGAGCAAGACCCCTTTCAAAGGATTCTTACACATCTCTACTCTATTCAAGTCTTATTCTTAACAGAATAGAGGCGGCATACCCCTCCCATGAAACTAAAAGACTTATTAAAGCACAGCTCTAATACAAACCTGTTTATTTTATTGTTTCCTTAAATTCTTCAAGATCTGAACTGGATCACACTACAAGGATAATCGTTGTAGTTTACAGAACCTTTAGAGTTTAATTTAGTCTATGAATGCAATGTAATTCCCATTTGTACATACATTAATATATGTATATATAGATATATATTTATATATGGCTTATAATCAGGGAAGACTTTCTTAATATATTTTAATTAAATCACTTGCTTCTACCCATTTCAGTAATTTTTTTAGATCCTAAATAAAAAAAAATTCCGAAGTGTTTTAAAATATCCTTTTTAGAATATACAATATCATCTGGTATAACTTCCTTAAAAACCTATGGTTGTTTTTTCTTCTTGCTCAAAAACATAAACACACCTTTTTTTTCCTTGATAGTGCAAAAAAACCCCAAAAAGATGTTTTTTCCACAGCTAAAGAGAGTTCAAAGTTACCATGGTAACTGAAAAGTCACTAAGGACTTACCACCAAAGGCCTTTACAAGTATATACAAGGTACAGTCAGTCAGAAGTATTGTAAAGACTTTTATGGTTATTTTAAATACACAGAACTAGCAAATTCAGTGTTGATCATTACAAACAAATTTTTAAAGTATATGTCTTGATTATTTTTACAGTTAGGTGCACCTTACAGAGAGGCTCATTAAGTAAAGGTCATTTACTCCAAGATACATAAACATAACAGGATACTAGAAAATGTGTTATTGTAGGAACCTTGTTATACTAAATTTTCTCAGTTAAGTATTTTGTTGTCATGAAAAAGATAACTTAAGTGAAGTATTCATTATACTTCAAATGAAGCAACTCAATTGACATCCTGCCCTTGAGTCTGACAACTTAATGCAGCAAGTTAGCAAAAAAACCCCCAAACAGCTATGGTGGTGTGTGAGAAAACACAGCCAAAATACAGTCCTTCCTTAAAGTTGTTGCATGTATCCCAACATACCACTTCCATATATAATTAGCCACCATTACTTGAGGACTATAAGCTATCACACAACCACACATGATTTCAGGAAAAAAAAAAAAGAGAGAGGCTCAAGTTAGACTATATGGATATGAGCTTAATATTTTTCAATCTGTGAGCTAAAATTACTAGAACAGAGAGGAATGCAAAGTAAACTTCATTCAGTGAAACTACTGTTCAAAAATACATGAATTATCCCGGCAGCAAGAAATAAATTTTGTATCATATATTCACAGAAAACTCAAGAGTTGAAGTTTTCTTTTCTTGATTGTATCATCTCAAAAGCATAAATACATATTTCTAATTTCATCTTGTAAGGTGTGCTAGAGTATTAGCACATTTCTATATTAGCTATAACCCAATTCAAACAATTCTATTGAACAGTATTTTACTCATGTACTTCTTAGAGCCAAACCCCAAACTTTCACTGGCATTCCTAGGGCTAGGGATGCCATCCTTCACAAGGGGTTGTAAAATTCAGCATAACTGATATCTTAATGAACTAAGTTCTTAACCATTCCTCATAGCTGATACATTGTGGTATTCTACTCTGTTCACAGCAGTAGCTGAGCAATTCAGTCTGTAAAAGGAAGACAGGCT
Source organism: Strix uralensis (assembly GCF_047716275.1). Taxonomy (NCBI): domain Eukaryota; kingdom Metazoa; phylum Chordata; class Aves; order Strigiformes; family Strigidae; genus Strix; species Strix uralensis. Next base: position 113,113,808 of record NC_133974.1, read on the forward strand.
GGAATTTAGTTAGACACTTAAATTTACTCCAAAATTTACCTAGACCTTTAACTAGCAAAGGAAGCATGAACAGCTTTACTCAGTCCTCCACTACACATGTTTTTATTCCTCTGTCTTTCTACTAGCTGTAGTTCTCATTCATTTTCCAAAAGTCCCAGCCCAGGATTCCAAAGCCTGCGAAGTCATTCAGGAAATTTCAATTATAAACAAGAAAATGGCTTAGAGAACAAAATCCCACACTAGCATGCTTGTCTTTGAGTCCTTTTAAAAAAGCAAAACAACCACATACTTCTATGCTATATCCTATCAGTCAATGCACTTCACCAACAGGCCTTGCAAATTTACACCTCACATTAGGATAGACCCTAGAGCACTCTGGTAATTGTTTTAGGGTTGTATTTTAAAAGAAATTGAGGATATTGTCATAAACCCTTCACTGAAGTTGTGTAAAGATGAAAGGATGTTCATTTTAGCCTGTACTTTATAAAATCCTTTGTATTTTTGGTCATAGTTTCAAGATCTTTAAGGTTTGTATGGCAGTAGTGTCCAGTGCTGGCAGCATATAGTGGCACACAAACATGCCACCTCACCTAAGTAAAATGCCTAATCACACTTCTGAATTCTGCAGTCAGTCACCCTGTGGCACCTGTGCCATGTTTTAAGTATGTGCACATCAATGCAGAGTTTGCTTCTAGATATTAGAGCTGGATTTATCTTCTTACTGAGCAGATAGATCTGAAAAACTAACTGCAAGGACATTGCGGTCATATGATAGTTGTAGCACACCCATGCACATCAAAATGTTAACACACAAAAGATTGTAAGATGCAAAGTAGAAGATTTATCCACTCTGTTCCATAGAAGAACACTATTCTTACATTCAAGAACTATGTTAACTAACATATGAAGATATTTATCTTCTTTTATGTTATTTTAACTAACATATGAAGTAATTTATCAATGCTAAAATAGTTAACCTCTGGGGATTTTAGTATTTCTTTTTACTTTACATTATACCTAGTTATTATCAGAGCAGATGGGAACATAACTGAGGGGGCAGTTACATGCCACAGCACATCTTGGGGTCTTATTTACTTACTAATCCAGACTTGGGACCCATCTGGACCTCCTGGAGCTACACATTACAGTTCGTGCCCCCAGATTTATTTCGTTCTTACATGTTGTGAGGGAGGACAGGAGACAGTATGTGCCTAGTTCTCACCCAGCATGGAGTAAAGATAGGACTGAATCACCCATCTAGACCCAACTGCTGAGAAAGATTTCCAGATCTCAAAGTTTAGACACCAAGCCCAGAGCTCATCTGTAAATCACTAGTCATATGGAAAGAATATTTTCTACCATCTTTTTTTTTTTCCCCCTGAATATCCTGAGATATCCTACATGTAGCAAATGCACTAAACTTAAGAACTGAATTCAGACCCGGTAATTTATTCTCAGCACTTTGCATTTCACTTAGATTTGAAAATTACAAACTGTTGGTCCAATTTTTGTCAACATGTTTTTAATTAGTTCTGAATTTATGACAATTAAAGCTCACAGTTGCTTTTAAAATGAAGTTACTGAATTTTCCTTAATTCGTTTTCATTGCTCAGCAACGTGTGCATTTTCATTCACCATAGAAATATTCCATCCTCTCTGTTTTCTGCAGGGAAGGCACTACCATCGGTGCTATCATCATTTTTTTCCTGTGAAAATTATTGCCTAGAAAATAGACTGAAAACAACTCTTGGGAATGCTGGCCATGCTCCAAATTTGACTGCCTCCATTTGTGTCTCAGCTGACTCAAAGACCCCAATGCAGTCTAAATCTTTTTGGGGAAAAAAAAAAAAAAAAAAGAAATATTGCACCATAACACTGATTTTGTACTACTTGTGTCTGCAGCTGCAGTTTTGCTTTTAAGCAGATCACATTATTTATTATTCCAGGGCCATATACAGCACAAAAAAAGTGACAGCTGTAGTTCACTTAAAAGATGAGACACCACACAAAAATAAATTGGCACCTCTCAAACTTTTCTGGGGGCAGGGAGAAAAGGGTTGAAGTATGATTGTCTCTGTAATGAAGAAATAATAAATGACAAAATTGTATATATTAGAAGAGCAAGACTCAATCTCGTATGCCTCAACCATGTTTCTTCTCACTTGCTTTCCTTTTCCAGCAGGAAAGTAATTTTCTCTTCAGAGGTCATCTGTGAATTGGTATTGTTCATGCACCATTTCTTCTGCGAATGGCTGTAGACTGATCTATACTTTTATGAGTATCTGCAGACTACATGTCTTAATCTGAAATCGCAGCAGAACTTTCTTCCAGTAGAGTGCTTTTAAAAAAGGAAAAATATCTGTAGCAGTGGTTGAAATTAATAATAGAGAACAGGGAAGTCTAATAACAGAGGTACAGTATGACAAGCTGTTTTCTGTTTAAGCTAACGTGTCTACTAAAAAAATGACATCTACCTAGATAATTTCTTTTGTAACAGTTCTAAACTCAGTTTGGTTGTGGGGTGTTTCCTCCCCTTTTTAACTTGTTACAATATCTTTTTCTTTTAAAGTAACCTTTGTACACTGTAACAATAAAACAAGAACTAAACCACTCTTAAAAAAATTCAGATATTATAATTAGCATAAATAACTTTATGAGAGGCTACTGTTTTTCTAGTTTAACTATTACTATTAAAAATATCCTTGCTCTAATAGCTAAAATTACTGAATAATAAAGCTGAATGAATTCCCCAGAGTCCAACTGTAACTCAACACTTAAAAAAATTTACCGTAAGTGAACACCTAACAAATAAGAAAAAAAAAAAACCATACATTCATTTAACTGTAAAATCTGTTGCTTGCTTTTCACAGTCTATGTTCAAGTTAGATATGATTTTTTTCTTTTTTTTTGCACAGGTAGATTCAGTGCCATTGTTCCCAGTCCATTTTATGCTGGTTAAAGGTTAACCCTTTAAATAATATGATGACTGTGTGCCTCAGTTGCTATATGCACTCTATCTACACTAAAACCATAGGATTTAAGGATGTTTGTTACAAATTAGTCTGTTAACTTCTTATAACTGCATACTGACATGACTCAATTCATAAGCAACAGATTCATCTGGTTGCCAAAGACACCAAAAGTTCAAGGAACAATTAGTAGTCTTCAGCAAAACTATATTCACTTAACAGCTAGCTTATAACTACATATAACAAACATTAATAACATCCTTCACCCCTAAAACCCTCTAACCATGAAACGTACCCATAAAAAAAAACATATCCAAACCTTTCTTGCTAAGGATCTCATTCAGGTATTCTAGGTCTAACAGAGCCTTTAATTGACTTGTAATTGAATCCCAACAATAAAAGGTGATAACATCAATTTTCTTTAAATGTTCCCTTTTATGCTTCTATACAGAAGCATAATAGTTCCTGATCACTTATTAAAGAGGACTGTAAAGTCAGCAAAGCACTAGCCACAACACACAGCCATATGGGGCAGCCTCCTTCCCAAGAGCATTACTGCCTTTTGTTCATGCCTGTCCTGTAATTGGTGCAGTCAAGTCAGAGTAATGTGCTGGAATTCTGTTGTTCTCTTCAATGCCTCTTATCAGAGCCAGACTTTGTAATGTGTTTGAAATCTGGATTACTTGTTCAGAGAAGGAGGCCATGTAGAAGCTGAATAACCTTTCTGAGCTTGAAAAATCAAAACAGTACCAAAACAAACAAAAAATCCCCAAACCACATGCATAAGTGGAATGGGATCTTTTCATCCTTTTCAGCTGCACATTCAGAGTACGGTCTAATTAAAAAATAATCAGTAAATTGGTATGCAATTTTTTGTTCAAAATTTATTGAGAAGGTTGGAAAAGCAGTTACAAGGACAACCACCACAGATACAAGAAAACTCAGTAAAGAACAAGCAGGAAATGTTTCTACAATAAATCTATGTGTGTGGTTTTCAACTTCACACAATGTTTCTTTCATCAGCTCACCTCTGAATCACAAGTTTCCTTTCATAGGTTTGATGAATGTAATCTATGTACCATAAACCTAGTTTCCTGTCAAAAAGGTTATCCTCTTAGCGTAACACTTAGAACGCTTTTTTTTGGTAAATATAAAAAATACATCTTCAAAAAGCAGGTGTTTGCTCCAGAATTGAAATCCCTTGAGGTATGAACCATACCTTTGCTTGAGAGTACCATTTCTACCCTGCCCACCCAACAGCTTGGAGTACCCCATTTACTTTCTCCACTAGTGATCTTTCTCTCTAGGAGGCTCTTTGCATAATCATAATTTTCCTATTCTCTTTAGATAATTCTCCTTTACAGTGATGCACACACACAATAAAATCAGTACTTTCCAAAAGAATAGCAAATGGTAGTCTGTTTTGACATGCCATCTACAAGATTTGCCAAAACTTATTTTACCATCTTCACCGTTGTGATAAGAGACATATAGTATTTATTGATCAGATAAAGGGTGAGGTGATAAGAGACATATGGTATTTGTCAATCAGATAAAGGGTGGGAGCCTGGGTATGTGCATGTCTGTTTGATGTGATTTACGATTGCGATAAGAGGCAAATGGCATTTGTTGGTCAGATAGTTTCAAAGGGTGAAGGCCTGAGTGTGGGCATGTCTGTCTGATGTGATTTATGCCAAGTCTGCAAATTAGCGATATCCTGTAAAGTAGGCATAGAGATGAGCTATGCCATATAAGGGAAAAACCCGAGAGGGTCAGCAGAAGATAACGCAGAGGAAGACTACGACCCCCCTAGCAACAAAAGGCACAGCCGGAGATGAAACCAAAAAGGCCACGTCAGCCCAGAACCTGAAGATTATAAAAAGAGACTGCCAAAGAGGAGGGGCGCGCGCCGTTGGCGGAGCAGTGACTCCCCGGCCGCCCAGCGCTGCTTTACTTGCTCAACTGCTTGCTGAATTAATAACTTTTATAAGTCACTTGATTTGGCTTCTGAAAGTTATTTTCCCCAATTTATAACAACCATCATCAAGCATTCCAAGCAACTCATCTACAAAATCAGACCTAAAATTGACAATGGCTGAATCACAGAATGGTTTGTGTTGGAAGGGACCTTAAAGATCATCTAGTTCCAACCCCCCTGCCATGGGCAGGGACACCTTCCACTAGACCAGGTTGCTCAAAGCCCCGTCCAACCTGGCCTTGACCACTGCCAGGGAGGGGGCAGCCACAGCTTCTCTGGGCAACCTGTGCCAGTGTCTCACCACCCTCTCAGTATAGAATATCTAATCTAAATCTGCCCTCTTTCAGTTTAAAGCCATTACCCCTTGTCCTATCACTACACGCCCTTGTAAAAAGTAAAATAAAGTAACTGTCTACCTCAAAGAGGTTGTAACTTATATTTATGCATGGCAGAAAAGCTGCTCATAATCTATTAATAGGGTTTCTGGGTACTTCAACATTACAAACAATAACAACGTTCATGACATAGAATAAATACATGATTTCATAATATCCCAGGATAGATATAAACCATCTTATCCTCTGTATGGCTAAAACCAGCAGGCTCTTTATTCTCACTCAGCATTCCTGCACCACTTGACTTCACTGTTCCTAATTGAGACACAATGTACTACTACATAAGGGTACTTCATTTTGCCTTCCTCCCATTTCCCTCCAGCCTGTTACCTTCTTTCAAGAAGGTACTGCCAGCTTCCAATAGAGCCATTACAGCTACTTAAACCTATAAGAGATAAGTAAATTTGTGTTTTTACCCCCCAATAGCAACCACAATCCCAAGGCTTTTTTCTTCTTAAATCATTTGTCTTGATTTTATTGGTTTACCATCACAGTGAGCATGCTGTGTGCACTTATCAAAACATGGTGACTTTATGAGGTGCTGTGACACAGGATGCTATATCAGTCTTCCCCTCCCAGTGTGAATAGACTTGGTAAGCCTATTAGGTACCAGTGCTAATCCAGAGTGATGAAAATGAAAGCACAAAACTTGAGGGCAGAATTAGTCTTAATTCTGAAAATCAGGATTCTTCAGCTTATATCAAGATCAGATATTACTCTGCTCAGTTAACATTTAATACCGCCTTTACTCTGTATCAAGCCAGAGGTAAAAAGTCTTAAAAAACCCAAAAACTAAGAAGCATGACACACATTATTGTCCTTGTTACTGGGTTATAACACTACTGTATTTCTGTGGTCTGGCAAGAGTTGTCACTTCCACTCGCCATTGCTTGCAGTTACTCTGGTCTGATGTGACATGGTGCAAGATCACGTGTCACATCTCTCGAATTGAAACACTAATGCGAGTGATTTACTTAATGCAGAAAGAGTTTCATAAGGAAATTTGCATGTACGAGATTTTATTTTCTTGAAGGGTTGGGAGGAAGAGAAGATTATACATATATCTGATGTTGACAGGTTTTTCTTAAATCACATAATACTGAAATGGTTTGGTCTGAATTCTTTGCTGGATGCTCTCTTATTTGGCCAGTGCCTGCAATATACACAAGTCAATTTTCTGCCTTTGCTTGAGTGTTTGAATTCAGAACACACATTTATGTTAATTAAAGAAAATAAAACCCACTTTAAAGCTGTAGCAATTATTACAGAATCATAAATTGAAGAATTCTTATGTATCTTTGAGATATAAACCTAGTCTAGTTAAATAACCTTTACAAAGGTTTGTACAGCAAACAGCAGTTTTTCATACTATAAAAATCTGGCATTCTTCTAGAATCTGGTAAAAGTGCAGGTAATTCAGCTGACCTGTACCCTGCAGGTCACACCTTAGTGTGATTCTACAACATCAAGTTCTCCGCCTATACCTGTCACATGCAGTAGCAATCTCACTTTGTGGTTGCTGTAAAGCATGAAGCATTCTGCTAAAACAGAAGTCCACATTTCTAGACCAAATTAAAGAACTACCTAGTTGTCATTTTATTAAATGAAATTCTCCGCTTTTGAAGGAATTACATACATTTCACTAGCAGAAACTTCAGCTTTAAGCACCACCTTGCAATGCACCAAATCTCTTCAGCTTAAGACTGCCTTCTCTACTACCCAAATAACAAGAAAATATTAGGGGCAAAGGATTCAAATCAAGACCTTTATTTCTGCCTTGATTTCAAAGTTACACCATAAGCAAAAACCTCTATTTCCAAAAAGCAAGCCAAATACTAAGTTACTAATGACATCGTCATATATGACTGCATCTTTTAAGGAACTTCCAAGAGCATTACTGTTGGAAGGCAACAATGTAGTAGAAGACCAGAGAGTAACTTGCTAATAATGCTTTAATGAACGGTTGTGACAATTTTGCAAGCTGTCACTTTGGCCTAAATCCTCTGTCAGGGTGCTTATCTAACATCAACAGAATCAGTGATGACTTTACACTGGAAACTGAAAAGTTTTAGATATATATGTGTCTTATCTAAAAGTGATTCACAAACTGTAAGAGATTTGACGTTAAATACCATTAATTTAAGCGCAAAAAAGTTGCAAGCGCAGAGATGCTAATGCATACAAACTCACTAGCTAATGTACAACCATCAGAAACATTTTCTCTTTTATCCTGTACTTACACATCCTACAAGGTAAATGCTGTGTTTGGCTGATGAATCTGCATTTTTAGACTTCTTGTACTTGAAAACTTCTATGACAAGGGTATTTTTATTCTATGTCATCATGAACATTCTTACCACGTGCATGTTGTAACTGCTTAGTACAGTCTCTAAGGAGTTAAGCATGAAAGGAAATTACCTTTTCGAAAATGGAACATGTTGTGAATCTCTCAAATAACTTCACACCTAACAAACATGCCATCACAATTTGATCTTTACACTTTAACAGAAAAATAGATTTGCATTCTCTACATGATAGTACCAAATATCTTTGATACTTCATTTATTCTTCTTCTCTAATTATTCTTCACATTCTTGCTTGCTTTAAGATACTAGAATTAGCACTCAACAGCTCCTAATGGATCCTACAACAAACATGCACAAGTTGGAAGTTCTCTGGAGGAAGAACCTGTTCTTTTCCTTCTGCTGTCAGATTTTAATGCAAAACATAGAAAGATGTTACTAGTAGAATCAGATTGATACACTATCTGTAACAGGAGAATATGCTGCAATTATAGTGAAATTTTAAAGTGTAGGTCTGTGAGAGTGTACTGGCTGTAATACCACCATTGTGGTGGACACATTCAGAGTCTGATCATCAGTACAGTATCTTTACTAAGAATGGCAAAGTATTAGCATATACAAGAGGAAGGAATATTCTATTCACTTAAAATATACATACAATCATTCAGCAATATGAGTCCAATTAGCAATAAAACAAATGTTTGTGAAATACTAAGGAGCAAGTATTTTAGCACTCACAGTCCCAGTGTTCTATGGTTAGGACTGGTGCCTAAAGCTATGCTGATTATTTTGTTATTTAACAGGTTACTTATTTTTACTTTCTGTTTAAAGACCATTTGAATTTATTCTCTGAAGGTTGCACATTATCTTATTAGAATCAACAGCACATTGTTTTCTGTGTAATTCAACATCCTACATTTTCAGGTGCACAGATGCTACCCAAGAAGTGTCTCTCATCTCCACCTAGCATGATCGAATTTTGCAAAACAAAATCCAGGTTAGTTCTTTGGCTTCTGTTTCTTGTCCATGAATTATTTCACTTAAGATCGTAAACAGTCTTTGATTCATGAACTGAACTCTGAATTATATTTAATAACAGCTAACAATGTAAAACTGTGCATATTATATGTCTCACCGAGGAGACCAGCTCCAGCATAGGTAAGCCCACACTGGAGGGGATCGCGGCAAAAGGGACCAGCAAGGAGGTTTTTTTGGGGGCTTTTGAATCTTTTGGAGCCAAGAAGGTGGCTGGCGGCTCTGAGGAGGCTGGCAGGCCGCTGGGCGGGCAGCTGAGGTGGCATGGGCTGAGGGCAGAGCCAAGTGCCGGTGGCGCCTGTTCTGAACGAGGTGTAACTGCACCGGCGGTCACTCGCCGAGAAGACCAGCTCACCCCCCTCCCCTCGGTAACATGCGGGGTGGGCTACCGAGTTAGCGTGGGCGGAATCAGCACCACCACCACCACCATTGACTAGGTGATAAGAACCTTGTGGGAGGGCACCGAGCTCAGGTTGGTCAGACAGTACTTGACTGTGAGTGCCCTGCGGCAGCTTGTAGGGCAGGGCTGAGTCTCTGCCCCTGGACAAGGTACGTTCGCTCCCTGCAAGCCATTGACCAGTGCCGGAGAGAGGGGAGGGAAGGAACAGCACTGCAGGGACGTGAGAGCACTGCCTGTGGGAAACAGCACCCAGGGATTGGTTCCCTCCCGGCCAGAGAGAAGATCATGGTCACAACACGGCCAAGAGGCAGAGTGATGAGGAATGTGGGAACCCAGAGAGAGGTCTCGCACAAACAGGAGGCTGTGCAGGTCTCTGCCTGCCGAGAGTGCCTGGGCCTGGCACTTGTATTGGAGTGAGTCAGAGACACCGTTTGTGTGCAGGGTGATCAAGTAAACGATCTGCTCAGGCACATGGTTGAACTGAGGGAGGAGGTAGAAAGGTTGAGAACAATCAAAGAGTGTGAAAACGAGATTGACTGGTGGAGCCACACTCTGAGACAAAGGCAGCAGGTAGAGGCTCTACAAGAAATACATGACTCCCTCCCCTCCTCACCAGGCAGAAGGAGGGCATGTCAGGGGGGAATGGAGTCAGGTCCTTCCTTCGAAAGGCAAGCAAAAATCTTCTCGGCCCCCCTCACCTTCCCAGTTGTCATTATACAAGAGGTATGAGGCTTTGGAACTAGATGGCCAGCCAAATGAAGATGGAAACGAGGATCCATCTAGTGAGTCATCCACAGCTTGTCCCTCAGCCCCAAGACTTGCGACTTTTTCAAGTAAGAAGGACAGGAGGGTAATTGTAGTGGGTGACTCTGTTCGGAGGGGCCCATATGTCAACCAGACCCATACCATAGGGAGGTCTGCTGTCTCCCTGGGGCTCGGGTCAGACATATTAAAAGGAAGGTCACTGCTCTGGTGCGGCCCTCTGATTACTACCCCTTGTTGGTTATCCAGGCAGGTAATGATGAGGTGGTAGAGACAAGTCTTAAGGCACTCAAAAAGGACTTCAAGGCACTGGGGTGGCTAATTGAAGGCTTGGGACCTCAGGTCATGTTTCCATCAATCCCTCAAGTGGAAGGGAAAACCACTGATAGAGGGTGGAAAACATATCTGATTAAAACGTGGCTCAGAGACTGGTGCCACCGTCGGAATTTTGGGTTCTTTGAACATGGCAAGGTTTATAAGGCAACTGGTCTGCTGTTGACAAATGAGACAGGTGGAATACAGCTGTCCCTGAGGGGGAAAAAGATTCTGGGGCAGGAGTTGGCAGGGCTTGTGGACAGGGCTGTAAACTAGATATGAGGGGGGACAGGGAGATAACTGGGCCTGTTAGGAACAAGCTCAAGGGAAGCATGCCAAGGCTTGAAGGATGGTGAACTGGTGAGGGCTCTCCCTCTGCCACTTCATTTGAGAGAAGGGAAAGATGTTTAGAAATCATGGAAGCACCTGAGAAGGGTCTGGTAGGAAATGGGGCCCACACTCACAAAAAGGTGTTGGATTCACTAGCTCATCTCAAGTGCATCTATACCAATGCACGCAGTATGAGCAACAAACAGGGAGAGCTTGAGGCCATGATGCAGCACGAGAACTATGACATAGTAGTTATAACAGAAATGTGGTGGGATGCCTCACACGACTGGAGTGCTGCAATCGATGGCTACAAGCTCTTCAGGAGGGATAGACAGGGAAGGAGAGATGGTGGAGTGACCCTGTATGTAAGAGAATGTTATGAGAGCTCAGAAATCAAGTATAGTGATAACGGGCTTGAGAGTGTGTGGATCAGGTTAAGGGCCAATAAAGCAGATCTTGCTGTGGGAGTCTGCTATAGACCTCCCAACCAAAGCAGTGAGGTGGATGAAGCTTTCTATAAACAGCTGGGAGAAATCTCATGGTCACTTGCCGTTGCTCTTGTGGGGGGCTTTAACCTCCTGGGTATCTGCTGGGATCACAACACAGCAGAGAGGGAACAATCCAGGAGGCTCCTGGAATGTGTGGAGGATGACTTCCTCGCACAGCTGGTAAGTGAGCTGACCAGGGAAGGTGCCCTCCTGGACCTGCTTCTTGTGAACAGGGAAGAGCTTGTGGGGGAGGTAAAGGTTGGAGGCCATCTAGGGTGCAGTGATCATGAGATGATTGAGTTTTCAATCCTTGGAGAAACAAAGAGAGCGGTTAGTAAAACTGCCACCTTAGACCTCTGGAGGGCAAACTTTGACCTGTTCAAAAGACTGATTAACAAAATCCCTTGGGAGGCTGCCTTGAAGGATAGGGGAGTCCAGGAAGGCTGGACATACTTCAAGAGCGAAGTCTTAAAGGCACAGGAGCAGGCTGTTCCTGCGTGCCAAAAAACAAGCAGGCGGGGAAGGAGACCGGCCTGGCTAAACAGGGACCTTTGGCTGGATCTCAAGAACAAAAGGAGAATCTATTGCCTTTGGAAGAGGGGCCAGGTCTCTCATGAAGACTCTAAAGATGTGGTGAAGTTATGCAGGGAGAGCATTAGGAGAGCCAAAGCGCAGCTAGAGCTCAACTTGGCCACAGCTGTTAAAGATAATAAAAAATGTTTCTATAAATTCGTTAACAGCAAAAGGAGGATTAGGGAAAATCTCCCTCCTTTATTGGATACAGAGGGAAATATGGTAACTAAGGATGAGGAAAAGGCTGAGGTGCTCAACGCCTACTTTGCCTCAGTCTTCAGCAGTGGAACTGGCTGTTCCCTGGACATCCAGCCTCATGAGCTGGGAGATGGGGAGGGGAAGCAGAATGAGGTCATCACAGTTGAAGAGGAGGTGGTCAGAGACCTGCTACACCGCTTGGATGCACACAAGTCTGTGGAACCGGATGTGTTACACCCAAGGGTGCTGAAAGAGTTGGCAGATGTGCTCACCAAGCCGCTTTCCATGATTTACCTGAAATCATGGCTAACTGGGGAGGTCCCATTGGACTGGAGGGTAGCAAACATGACACCCATCTACAAGAGAGGCAGGAAGGAGGATCCAGGAAACTATAGACCTGTCAGTGGTCATGGAGCAGGTCATCTCAAGTGCCATTAAAAGTCATATAATGGACAACCGGGGGGTCAGGCCAATTCAGCATGGATTTATGAAAGGCAGGTCCTGCCTGACAAACCTGATCTCCTTCTACGACAGGGCGACCTGCTTATTGGATGAGGGAAAGGCTGTGGATGTTGTCTACCTGGACTTCAGTGAGACCTTTGACACCATTTCCCACAGCATTCTCCTGGCAAAACTGGCTGCTCGAGGCTTGGACGAGTGCATGCTTTGCTGGGTAAAAAACTGCCTGGATGGCCGGGCCCAAAGAGTTGTGGTGAACGGAGTTAAATCCAGTTGGTGGCCAGTCATGAGTGGTGTCCCCCAGGGCTCGGTTTTGGGGCCACTCCTGTTTAACATCTTTATTGATGACCTAGACGAGGGGATCGAGTGCACCCTCAGTCAGTTTGCAGATGACACCAAGTTGGGTGGGAGTGTTGATCTGCTCAAGGGTAGGGAGGCTCTGCAGAGAGACCTGGACAGGCTGGAGCGATGGGCTAAGGCCAACTGTAGGAGTTTCAATAAAGCCAAATGCTGGGTGCTGCACTTGGGCCACAACAACCCCCAGCAGCGCTACAGGCTTGGGGAGGAGTGGCTGGAGAGCTGTCAGTCAGAGAGGGACCTGGGGGTGTTGATTGACAGCCAGCTGAACAGGAGCCAGCAGTGTGCCCAGGTGGCCAAGAAGGCCAATGGCATCCTGGCTTGTGTCAGAAATAGTGTGGCCAGCAGGGACAGGGAAGGGATCTTACCCCTGTACTCAGCACTGGTGAGGCTGCACCTCGATGACTGTGTTCAGTTTTGGGCCCCTCACTACAAAAAGGACATTGAATGACTCGAGCGTGTCCAGAGAAGGGCAACGAAGCTGGTGAAGGGTCTGGAGCACATGTCGTACGAGGAGCGGCTGAGGGAACTGGGGTTGTTTAGTCTGGAGAAGAGGAGGCTGAGGGAAGACCTCATCGCCCTCTACAGCTACCTGAAAGGAGGTTGCAGAGAGCTGGGGATGACTCTCTTCAACCAAGTAACAAGCAATAGGACAAGAGGTGATGGCCTCAAGTTGTGCCAGGGAGGGTTTAGACTGGATATTAGGAAGCATTTCTTTACAGAATGGGTTGTTAGGCGTTGGAATGAGCTGCCCAGGGAGGTGGTGGGTCCCCATTCCTGGAGGTGTTTCAGAGTAGGGTTGACATAGTGCTGAGGGATATGGTGTATTAGGGAACTGTCAGTGCTAGGTTAATGGGTGGACTGGATGATCTTCAAGGTCTTTTCCAGCCTAGATTATTCTGTGATTCTGCAAACTCAAGGAGAAGCCAAGAAATTTGTCTTTAAAAAGAATGGAAATCATATCAGAAAAAGGTTGTTTATTGTATCAAAATTTATCCACAACATCAGTGTATACGTACACCTTTGAAGATGTGGACAAAAGAGACTTTGTCAGAAAAGAATGCTGGGGAAAAAGCCCACTATTTTTCAGGGGAAAAAATCCCCAACAAACAAAACCTCCTAAAACATCTCTGAGAAACTTTAGGAAACATAGGCTGTTTCATGTTTTAATTAAAAGTACTGACAAATTTTCATACAATTTCTAAAGAAACAAACTGTACTCTGGCCTTCTGTGTGTGTTTTTCATTACATTTCAAGATTTTTTTTTTTAGCTATATATGAAGAACAAAACAGCAGGAAAGGGTTTCCCCAATTAAGTGGTCCTCTGGGCTCTTTTGAAAGACAAGTCCAGTAGAGCATTAATCCTTGACATCAGGAAATATTAATACCATTGGAATTACATCGTCTTGACAGCAGGGAAGAATCCAGTTACCAAGCTTAAATCACTTGCTTTCTCTCATAGCATTGCATAACAATCTTCTATGACCTGTAGAGGTGTTAGAATGCTTCCAGAACTTCAACATAATCCTGGTCATTGCAACTCTACATAGCTACAGTCACAATATATTTTATTCACAACTGAAGTAAGCAGAAATGGGGTTCTATTGTTAGATATTCAACAATGGAAGCAAAGCAAGAGAAAAAAAATTATCTAGCAAACAAGACTAAACAGTATATAAATGGTTTGGTTGAAGAAAGTTCCTAAACTCTGACCTCGAAGGCACAAAAGTTCTTTAATCCACTGTCTTTAGTAGTGCACTGCTCTATTACAGATATGCCATTGAATCTGGAAATGGGATATTCTGCCAACTTTCTAAATACATCACATCTGCTATCACATCCAACATTAGTCTATAAAAAGGAAGTAGTATTACCTTAATGTTACCTAATCTTGGCTTTTTTGCATTTAGTGAAATCTCTCCAAGCAACACCTACATGCAGATCTGGAAAACCTTCCCATTACAAACTCATTCGAGAGTAAAACTGCTATGAAATACAGTTGAATACTGATGATATAATTGATCTCTGTCTTGAAGTCACTTGAAAACACTACACCGCAACAAAGTTTATGCATGACATAACAGAAATGTCTTCAGGTTGACATAGAGCTTAGGGATATGGTGTAGTTGAAACGGTCAGTGTGAGGTTAATGGTTGGACTGGAGGATCTTCAAGGTCTTTTCCAACCTAGATGATTCTGTGATTTTGCATTAATGGAAGTTTCATAACACTAATAAATCACTTCATGGCAAAGAGGACCAAGTCCTAATACCTAGCCTGAAAATTATGTATGAATACTTTTTTTCTTCCAAACAAACTGCACCATTTTATTCTGCATAAATATGGGGGTAAATTCAGCATTTGTATATAGGCTGTACCAGAATACAGCAAGGCTAGGAAAAACACGGGATCTTCTTTCTAAAGAGACTCCTGAAGATGACAATACAAGGTTCATGATTATTCAGTTTAAGAGGTATTATGAAGCTAAATTACCAAAAATAATTGCTGTTTTGAATTCATATCTTTTAAAGCGAAAATATGAATAATCAATAGAAGAGTTCCCTCCAGCAATATTTTGCATTAAGAAAATGCTTGGCAGAGTCTTCAGTATGCAGTAGGAATATTTACTTTTACACTCACAACCAGAACTAATTTGATATTTATTCAACACCCACATTTGCAAGCAAGAATTCTGTGTTTATGTCTCCATGATGCTTTATTATTTTCTCATATAGCCAAAGTATTTTAAGATTAACCATTACAAAAAAATTATTTTTTTACATTAAAGAAGAAGATAAAATACTACAAGAACTTGCGAGTAAATTTCTCAAAAATAGATTAAAATGGACAAGTTGGCTTGCTGCCCATTACAGTTTCACAGCTACTTTGTAGCTCAAAACATGGGCCCTAGCTTCAGACATTTTCTACCTAAGGGAAAAACAGGTTTTCCAGGGCATTGTCTTGGGTTTGTGTGTGGGGTTCTTTTTTTCCACATTTTATCTACTCATAAGTTTTTTTTAAGCTTGCATGCTGAGTTATATTCTAGCAAAGGAACACACATGTTGCAGCTTCTGGTCTTATGCTTCTCTGAGGCTCTTCTCTTGATGGTTATACTGTTATCAAAAATTCAGAAGTCACTATGTCATCCCATAGAGGATTAAAAATCTGGAGATCCATTACTGGAAACAATGGATTGCAGCACGCAGTTATTTAATACATTTAAACGGTCTTAAACTCAACATCACCTGATTTGACCAAATATGTTATAGATGTTACCAGTGTTGTATACTATTTTATATCTGAGGTTTCCCAAAAAACAAAACCAGGGAAGTAGTACCACGGCTTAACATACCTGTTTGTCTAGAAAATAAAGTGTGTTTTACACATGACATTGGTGATTCTGATCTAAATGCAAGAGCTGAGTAGCACGACAGTATTATATTGAGTGGGACCACATGCTGCACCAACTTGAGATAATTTGGAAATATGGTGCAAGGGCTTCTGTGACCACCCTGATAACTCCAGACCTGACCACTTCAAACCTTTATTCAGTCTTCACAAACCCAATGATGACATTCTGCAATATTATCCTTCACTGTCAACATCACATTACAGCATTTTCAAATGAAGTCTACTAGTGAAAGATATGGATGATGAAAGAAGATGTACAACTTCTGCTGAGCTCTTATTTCTCCTTTAAATTTTCCTAAGTAACTATTTTATTCTACAAAGGAGAAAAAACATGTAAAGAAACCTGCTTAATTTGTTGGTTAATCACTGTAGAAGTAACTGCCTCATGACTTAATACTGTTACTACAAACAAACAGACCACAAAGTATACATCAATTACACTATCTTACACACATCTAATTTTAACAGCCTTTTATTTTTCACCTGTGGCTAAAGAAACATTACAACTAGCAGTCTAGCTTCAGCAAAGTTTTTACCTAAAATGAAGACAAACTATTTGTAGCCTTCAAAGTGTGTACAAGTACTTATGGGGGAAGTTAAAAAAAAAAAAACAAACCACAACAAAGAGAAGTTTTCTAGAATATACCACTGTTACCAAACACATCTTTTCTTTATAGTTGGTAGAAGCAACTCAGTTTATAATACCTAGAGAATTTGATACACTCAGAACAAAGGCTATCTTAACTAGTCATACACAATCTTCATACTGGTCATAATCATCCTTTCTGTTTTACATTTTTTTGCTACAAAGACAAGACACACACATAATGAATGAAATATGCAACCTCTGAATAACTTATCCCAAGTGTCATCTTGTAGCAGTATATTCTACACTGCTTAAAATTCTAATTTAAATACTCAAAATAGTTAAGATTAAGTGTTTTTTATGACTATACAATGTATATGAAAGTTTAGCAGTTTTAAAACTGAAACAATTCTTAAGGAATATTCTACACTATGCACCACTCCCATGATTTATCTTGCTCATTAGCCAGGCACAAGAGATTAGGTGTTGTATTTATAATGTTTAAATCAGAATGATCTCTCCACGCATTTGCTTCCCAATTAAATCAAGTTCATCAAGGAAAATGCTAATTAAACTACAACTCCTTTTTTCCTCCAAATCCAGATTTTAAATATCAAATATCCCTGTGTCCAGCTCTGGGGGCCCCAACTTAAGGAGGATGTGGACTTTTTGGAGTGAATCCAGAGGAGACCACAAAGATGATCAGGGGGCTGGAGCACCTCCCTTATGAGGACAGGCTGAGAGAGTTGGGGTGGTTCAGCCTGGAGGAGAGAAGGCTCCAGGGACACCTTATAGTGGCCTTCCAGTACTTAAAGGGGGCTACAGGAACATGGGGAGGGACTCTTTATCCGGGAGTGTAGGGATAGGACAAGGCATAACAGTTTTAAACTGAAGGAGGGTAGATTTACATTAGCTGTAAGGAAGGAATTCTTTACTGTGAGGGTGGTGAGACACTGGAACAGGTTGCCCAGAGAAGTTGTGGCTGCTTCCTCCCTAGGAGTGTTCAAGGCCAGGTTGGAGGAGGCTTTGAGCAACCTGGTCTAGTGGAAGGTGTCCCTGCCTGTGGCAGGAGGGTTGGAACTAGGTGATCTTGAAGGTCCCTTCCCACCCAAACCATTCTATGAGTCTACGAAAGGTAGCCTAAAAAACCCATAAAATTAGTATGTTGACAGTCAAATCAATATGTTCACTTCAATCAATATTTTATCCTGAGGGACTCTCCCTATTTACAACTATATGAAATCAATATATGTTATTACACATATTCTGACTGCTCAGAGAAGCATAGGAATGATCTTCATTGTAATAACAAATTTCTGGCTGTGACAGTTTCCTTTTCATTTACTGCAAGAACTGAGCTGCTCCCTGTGTTGCAGTCTTGCATTCTTTGCAGTAACATCAGTAAAAAGTATTTCTGTGATACAGTAAATATAACAAAATGCTAAATTGGGATACCTCAGAATCTAAAACAAGAACTATGGAAATGTTTGGAAATATCACATAAAAACTTAACTACTGTCAGTTGTTCTAGGCCCTTAAAACCCTTTATATCCATGGTAGCTTGGAACAGATTAAAAATAAAACTTTACCATCTTAAAATTAATTATGCTATGATTTTTTCTTAATAGATCTACATGTCTGACCTCTATGAATATTGCCCTCTTAGCTGTTTCGTTATTCTTTCAATTTTTTTTCTTTATGAACAATGCTGTGGTTTAGTATTTTGTGTTAATAGCAGGATTATTTTCTTTCTATTTTACACTTGTTCTGGTTTTATCTTTTTCAAGGTCAAAGTGTTCTCTCCAAGAAGGTGCTCTGAAGCCTTTTTTTAATGTAACTATTTCTTCTTTCTTAATTCCCAGGCATGTTTAAAATTCTAATCAGACAGTGAAAAGCCACATCCTAATACAACCTAACACACTGAATAAAATTCACCCATCTAACAATACTTTGTTCTTGTTTATTTTATGAACCCTCCACAGAAAGTTAATTTTGTAGCCAATCTCATTAGATTTGTAAGTAATAACAACCAAAGATAAGAAAATAGAGTAAGATTTATGCTTTATGATCTAGCTACTCAGTGCTTTAAACTATTGTTCATTACCGTTTGTTCCCATGTCACACAGCCTGCTTCATGCCTTCCAGTAATGCAAACTTCACGCAATATTCCAGATTACTTTCTCACACTTCAATCAGTATCCTGCTTTCCCACTATGAAATTTTGGTGCAACTACTATTATTAATATATTGTAGGGCAGTCAGAATATTGCCAGAGTTGGACTGTCAATCCAACAAATCTGAAAATAACATGGAAATAAAGAGTTTGGTCTCTAAAAATCCACACCATTCTAGTTATCTTCAAAAGAATTAAGACTGCCTTTCTGTAAACCACACCCTGGCATTTCTCATACTTTCCTCTCATAAAGCTCCCATTCAGGCACACACTTTCAGAATACCATAGTAAGTGCTGAACAACCTGCTAATTATCACACTCCGCTCCCCCTCAGAACCATATCACTCCAAACATAGGCTGCACATTTGCAAGAGCAGTTTAACCCCCTTATTCAGAATTTATCTTAAATCTGTATCTACTATTCACTTACAGGGTCTTGTCAACATGCTCAAAGAAGCCAAGTATGGGGGTGGAACCAGTGATGCTGACATAACAGTGTGGTACAAATACTCATTTCTTATACTGCCTCATTCAAAATACCCAGATTAGAGCATGGTTTATCAGAAGTGGGAGCTCTTCTTGCATTTCAGGCACCAGAATAACAATAATGCATCTCTTCAATCAATAATTGATCTCCCTACCTATACAAATACACTTTCAATCTATTTATCTTCAGCTAATTCAGAGACATGAACATAGAACCCAGTGCTAGCAGGGATTATTTAATTTTATGACACTTAATATCCCTTTTCATCCCCATTTCTCCAGCATAGCATCCAATCAAGATGCTTTCTCTGATCAAGAAAGTACATAACCTGTGTTAAAGATAATCTGCCAGTATGAAACTAAAATCATTTTGAGCAACTGATTCATCCACAAAAATCTGAGTATTCAGACACATTAGTATCATAAAAAAAATTCCTATTTCCTTTTTAAGAAATCCAGTATGTGAGAAGATGGGACAGACTGAATCTTACTTAAAAGTCTCACTTAAAGTTGCAAGTGTCATGCTAAAGACAAATGCAGAACACTGCGTGGCATATGGCCTGCCTCTCAATCAGCAGAGGAAAAAACATTAGATAAAAGCCCTTTCAGCAGAAATATGACATTGTTATTATGGTAACTACCTACACAAGCAAATTGGTAACAAGTTTCAAAAATTATGTAGGATTTAGTGTTTGTAAAAGCATAAATATCAGGACCAGCTTCTATATACAATAGAGTTCTATTCAGTTACTTTATTCTGACTTCCTCCAAAAATGAAACTCTGTGATTATGCTATTTATACAGGCATCTGCCCGGTCCACTTCAGGAACTTCTGAAATTAATCATCCGTTTCACATGAATTTGGTGGAGAGCAGAGGCCAAAGATACATTTCTTATAAACTCTGCAAACGCCAGCTACAGAGTAGAGAAGTATCACTATAACGCAAATACTGTCTTCCTTCACTGACGTCTGTCCACCAGGTAACCAGTTAGTACAGGCCCATGAGCTCAGTCCTGCCTTTGGGAGCTGGACACAATATGTCACTTTTATCCAACTGGTGGGTTGTCAGGGAATACTGAAGTACCCACAACAAGACTGTGCCTGGAGGGAGCATGGGAGTGATAAAGAGGAGTTGGAGGCATTTTGAGGAATAACTAAGGTTACTGTAGTGCAGCACAGTGTGCAATCAGATTCTTACACAACAAAATCAGGCTTCGCTATTTGTAAAAGTGCAAAGACAACAGATAAGACTAGTAACAGAACTGCTATTTGTGAACACTCAAAGTACTAGGAGGGACTTCTTGAAACTGGCATGAGATTGAGGGGCCCCAGGCAGACATGGTGCAGGTATCATTATCCAGTATGTTATACATACAGCCCTGGTGCTTCAAAATGCCTTTTTTTTTGGTGATACTGCCAAAAGGCAAAACTGTCTTAAAAACACACCTAAAGTAAGTATATGCATATTCTTATTCATCTTTACTTCAAACTTCTAAGCCCTTAGGACATGTTTTCCTCTGTAACTAAAGGCTTAAAACATATTTTGCACAGTAATGATGAATCATACATGAAATCATACAACTTCAAATTACTTTAGATACTGGGGAGGGGGGCAGGGGGATGGAAATCAAGCACCCATTTTGGGTTAAAACACTTAAGAGCAAGTCTTTTCATCTGTTCTGTATTTAATGTTGACAAGAGATATGGAAGAAGAGAGAAAAAAGGTCAAAGGCATCAGTGGCTATATGACTTTTAAGTAAAGCACAAAATAAGATTTCTTCAAAAAGATATTAGGTACCCTCTTCAGTTGTGCACAAGTCAATCTATTTAGTCCTGAATAGACTATACACAAACTAGCCTTACACTTCCAAAAAGGTGTGTATACAGGTTACAGAGGTGACTGCAAAGATTTTCCTAAAAGTAGCCACTATAAGCAGACTGCATTTCTTTTTATTTTTGTAGCTGCTCACTGCTAATACAAATACCTGCACTCAAAGTTCTCTGAGAATTTTGGAATGAGCTTTCTTTAAGACTCACAAACAGCACAACACTTCTTGAATATCTTCTGGACTGAAAGCATTTGGAGATAAAACCAGATCCACAGCAGATAAAATTGTTCTTGCACCAGTTAAGTAACATATACATTAATAGGCCACAGCAAGAGTCCCTGATTTAATATTTGGTGTCTCAGCCATTCTCTAATACACATGAACAAGCTTTACCTAGTTGTCATTTTCCCTTTGTAAGAAAAGTTTAAAAAAAAAAAATCACAATAGAGTTACACACTTAGCAAGTGTCACTATTTTTAGCTGTCACTTACAGGAGGAGACAACTCCAACCTATGTATTTAAAGAGTAATAACCCTTATACAACTCTACGGTGAGCACTCATTCTATATTAAAGTTTCCCAAGGAGGATTTTAAGGCCAAATAGTATTCTGGACAGTGAGTGTAGTTACAATCATTTTTTTGAAGAGAATTTCATTTAAGGGAGTGAAAACACTAATTCCATCTGAACCCTCAATATAAAAGAATATTGAATGCAACCACTTCAGCATGCTTTCCAGGTATGTGGGGTCTCATTCATAGAAGAATAAACAAGGAGCAGCATCGAGCACTGAAAAAAGGCTTGCACCAAGGGGCCTTATAAATATTACTTTGAAGAAGAGGCCCACAGCCATGTATTACTGACACCTCTTTTTTCAGTTAAACAGAAACAGAGATTTCACATTTGCTTGTGAGAACATATCTTTTGCAAATCTCTCTTCTACACAAGCAAAACAACTAAATAATGGTAGTAGAAAGGGCTGATTTCCTTCCAAGTCAGTTTTCTTCCTTTCCCATATCATTATTTCCTAATTATTGAGATACACACCTTAATTCGAAAATGTTGATTTCCTCAATGCACATAAAAATGCAGTTTAATAAATTTTGCTAAATAACATTGACTGGAGCAGAAGTACAATTAATAGGGTTGGTACAGCAGCAAAGCATTACACACATTCTGTGATCAAGTGTAGTGGCTTAAATATTAAGCATGAGCAGATCACCTCACAGTAACCAGACCTTCTGGCTGAGAAGGGCTCCTGAGCACAACTTATGTCAGTTGGACACAGTTGTGGTCATTTTGTTTCGCCAAACAGCTTTTCTTTTTTTTTTTTTTAATATAATTTTACAACTGAATCCATGATGGTGCCGTTTCATTTTTCTAAGGGAATATAATTTTTGTTGTACTTATATGCTTGGCTTGCTTATAGTTTTTGCAAAGCCATATGCACAGTAAGTTGCATATAAGAAAAAAATACATTGCCGTTATTAGAAAAAAATTTCACTTGTCATTATGTATCGCTTGCAGAATTTGACCTCAACCTCTCAGACACAAAATATGTTCTTGCTTCTAAGTTTTTAGATTCTAGGCTTTAGGATTTACTTTATTTCATTATTTTTGTGAGCTCTTGATGTTAGTAAATTAACTGTTGTATGCTTAGTATGGCAGCTACATGGATTACTGCAGACCATTTTCCTATAATTAACTTTTAAATATTGAAGATTTTATTACAAATCAAGCCATAATTGCAAATCTGTGGAAACTCTAGGTCAGAATTTCATGTGACACAACGTCTTCTGTTCGCTAGACAGACTCATTAGCTCGTAACTACCTGGTTTTGTGCAAGAGTTCATATCCTTATTCTTGTTATCTTGGACACCTCTGAATAACCATGCAAGTGGTAGACTTCAGGTTATGTGATAAACATAAAAGGATTTCAGCAGGCGTCTAAAGAAACGGTATCACACTTAGAATCAGAGCCATTATTTCTCCATGAACATTTCATGGGAGAACTGGTAAACCACAATAGTGGCAACATCTGGGTGAACATATCGTGCCCTAGTTTGTCTTATCATTTTCATTCTCTTTCAGCTCCCAAGTAGCTCCCCCTGAGACACGCGCACCACTAAGTGAACTCTCAATTCTCACCACGAACACTTGTCACACAGCAGCAATTTAAGACACCATTCTACACTGTGCTAAGCACATTCTGGCTCAGGTCCAGCCAAGCATTTAATACCCAAGTACTCCTGTTCACAGCAACATGGCACTGCATCAGGACCAGCAAGCTAAGTACAAGCTAAGGTTCACCCTTCAGCTACCAATATGATGGTTATATACCCCACTAAGTCCCAGGACATCACTTTTGTTAACTGCTATAAATTAGAAGGTTTTTCTCACGTCTGTTTTGTAGGGGTTTTTTGCGGTGGTTTCTTTTGTTGTTGGTTTTGGGTTTTTGGGGCTTTTTTTGTTTGTTTGGGGTTTTTTTAGACCACAATCACCAACAAAAACCCAGAACTGTCAGTCATCCTTCCAAGTAGTTAAATATCTCCCTTACACAGCCCAAAAATCAAAGCTTCTAAACTTCATCTAATTCAAGGTCTGAAAAATTTTAGGGTAGGATTTACACAAGGGTGAATGATTCCTGAATCTGCTTTTCAAGAAAGCTTTGCATGCCTTTCAGTTACCCATTGTCTTTTCTGTTTTACTCAATTGCAATATGTAACTTAACAGAGAACACAACAATGATTTCCAAAATATCATACTGCATTGGCCTGGGGGTAGGGAGGGGCGTTGAATTTTTAAATTTTATTCTATTTAAAAAGTTTGCCTCCAAGTGCCATCAATTCTTCTAGCTTTTAGTGGAAGACTGAAGTTCTCAGCACCTTCCAGAACTTGAACACTGCTTCATTTTGTCACGTTGTCAGCCATGAATCCTGCACCCCCCTGCAAACACTAAGATACTAAATCAAATAACTGTTGAATCTGAAGCAAACAGCTGATTTGTGACATTTAAAATACTTGTCTGGAAGAGTCTGACAAATAGAGTTTTTCATTTAATTGTAAATAGGGTGGTATTTTACTGCAGTGATCATAGATAAATCGTTACAGACAATTTAAAGGTCTGTGTGCAATATTACATACCACATTATGCATGAGAAAATGGCATTTCTCTCTCCATCTGTCAAAAATACTTGTTAGAAGCAGACGCATATGAAGATTGTTTGAACACTGGTGGGAACGTATATTGACTTCGCTCTGATAAGAGCAACTTAGTGAGACCACTCAGTGGCAGTTTCAGTTCTAGCATCCTAGCAAATCAAGGTTTAATTTGACCAAAAAGACTTTGATTTTTTTTTTTTTTTTCATTTTGAAGTCTCCATTGTGAAACTCTGAAAGAGATAATTATTCAAGTTCCTGAAACAACATAGTCATAGTTCTACCCAATTATAGTAATGATTTGGCTCATTTCAGAATAGGTAATACATGAAGAGTTTATGCATGGAGCTTTCTGATACAGAAAGCCCCATCCTCTCTGCTAAATAATGGTATAGATACACTATTCATATATTCTTTATTCTTACAGACAATTCTTTATGCTACCAGAATCAGCTACAAAAGTATTTTTAAAGTCAACATAAGAAAAATAAAGCAAAACTACACTCTTAAACATGTTAACTTGACAGGACAAGTTCAAAATGGGAGTGAAATAGAAACCTATCACTCCCAGAGAAGCTCTGGTGATCAACTCATCTATCTGAAACCTAAGTTTGCAGGGAGGAGTGCTCATCTCTTCCTAGTTACATTTTAGCCATACATATACACCCACTTGAATATATAGGAATACCCATAGTGCCAGACTTTGCATATAGAGCTCCCACAAGCACATTATGTCTGTTTACAATATAATTTCAAGAGGATGTATAGGTTTTACACAAGCATTCACAATACTGTATGTCTACCAGAAGAATATATTTCCATAACTATAAAATACATAATAAAATGCTTTATGAAAGAAAGCACGGAAATAAATTTTTTTGGTCAGGGTAATTTATAAATTGTTCACTGAATCTTAGAAATACTAAAGCATCCTTATTAGAAAATAACTATATTCTGGGGTAGAACACACCCCTGTGGTCAAATCTTAGGCAATGTTCTAGTTCACAACTTCTGTGCAGTTAATGTGGTATTTAGTGGGGCTTTTTTTAGAATGCAATACAATTTTATGGTGTTCCAAGCAGATCTTGTTCAATTAAAGGAACATAATTAATTCAATACACTCAACAATCATTTATATTGTCAGCACATGAACAACGAAGGCAATAAAACTGTAATTTTAAAACTGGAACAACACCCCCTAAATGCAGTATTATGTATCAAGCTGCATACATTCGCAGTGATGATCACACATATGTGTGCACACAGACAATACAGAAACATTTAGCAGCTACTAAAAAGATACACAAAATTAGAGCTCAGATCTGTTATAAACACAGAAGCAGGACTGCAAGTGTACTTGCAAGAAGGGTACTTCAACCTTTAAATTACCACATGTCATCACTGGGACAGGACTAAGTTTTCTGTTTCAACTGTTTGATCTATGGGAAACTAACTTCTGTGATTTAATATATTATGTAGAAGCACTTCAAATAATCTATTGGGTCTTCAACAGTTTAGGACAGAAAGCATGAATTTTAGGATCAAATAATTTCCAAAACAACTGAAATCTTGAGATTTGCAAGAACACAACTCAAATCCCGCATTTCAAAAAAAACCAAACCTGCACACTTTACAGCATGATCAATAGCCACAGAGTTGCACAAGTGTTACTGTAAACATTAAATTGTCTCAAATCATAACATTTCATTTTAGGTATTGAGAAGTAAAATATTTTTTTCTTGCTACTAAGAAGGTCTAGTATTTTGATAACACTATAGTCTATACTGAAGCGTCATGTAGGCTTTGGACAGTATATTAGATGAAACTTTAACCACTTCTAATTTCCATGATGTCTTGGGAAGTAATGTTTTTTTCTTTGGAAAGGCTTGGCTCAAAGGTGTTCCCATCTTCGTGGGTTTGTGGGTTTGTTTTTTTTTTTTGGAGACCATATAATCTCTTTAGTTCAACATTAAGTTTATTAAATTCTAGCAAGACTGAATTCCACTGTTACACTGTAGAGGTCCTTGGGATAATCACTATTTATTTTTCACACAAGTATTAGAGATTCATTAAAAGTCTCCTGTTTGCAAGAAGACTTCTTTAAAAATTCAGTTCAAGGCTAGATAAATCCCAACTAGTTAAAACCAATTCAGAAGAAACTGCAGCTCTGGCACTGGGCTGGAGAAGCTACACAATACCACACACCACCAGACTACTTCAGGAGATTCTGTCTCACCTATTTTAATTCTAGTAGGAAACAGGGGAGTTATCTTGGCCACACAGCTTTATTTTGATAAATATATAAAGAAGTGCTGTTTGACAGGATTTTTAATCATTATTCGGAGAAACACAGTTTGAATTCAATCAAGTTCCTCCAGTCCTGGAATACTGTGGTATGGTTGCTACATCTGGGTAGGAATATACCCTATTATTCATATTTTACCACCTTGCCAAGAAATTTCTCTCAAAAACACTTAGGTTTGTCTAGAGAAAATAGAAGGAAAAAAAAAGGCAACTATTCAGGAAGGTTTACCCTGCTTTCATGTCCTCCCCATGTGTTTTGTCTTACACCAAGAAATCCATAAGATTTCAATGAAGTTGGCATACTCTTAATTCCTAGAACTTTGAACTTAGTTTCCACTACATTAAAATATTATCTCTGCTAAACCAACTAGTTCATATTTAAACACAAAGAAAGGGAGTTTTCCTAGTTTTGATGCTTTTAAGTTCAGCTTTAAACAACCACATGAAGCACCTGCTGCATCACATAGACATACACAAGTCTATGGGACTGGACGGGATACACGGAAGGAGCTGGCTGGGGTGCTCGCCAAGCCGCTTTCCATCATTTCCCAGCAGTCCTGGCTGACCGGGGAGGTCCTGACAGATTGGAAATCGGCCAACGTGACACCCATATACAAGAAGGATCAGAAAGATGATCTGGGAAATTACAGGCCTGTCAGCTTGACTTCGGTGCCTGGGAAGCTGATGGAGCAGCTCATCCTGAGTACCACATGTGGGACAACCAGATGATCAGGCCCAGTCAGCATGGGTTTATGAAAGGCTGGTCCTGCTTGACAAACCTGATCTCCTTCTACGACAGGGCGACCTGCTTATTGGATGAGGGAAAGGCTGTGGATGTTGTCTACCTGGACTTCAGTAAGGCCTTTGACACCGTTTCCCACAGCATTCTCCTGGTGAAACTGGCTGCTCGAGGCTTGGATGGGCACACGCTTTGCTGGGTAAAAAACTGGCTGGATGGCCGGGCCCAAAGAGTTGTGGTGAACGGAGTTAAATCCAGTTGGTGGCCAGTCATGAGTGGTGTCCCCCAGGGCTCGGTTTTGGGGCCACTCCTGTTTAACATCTTTATTGATGACCTAGACGAGGGGATCGAGTGCACCCTCAGTCAGTTTGCAGATGACACCAAGTTGGGTGGGAGTGTTGATCTGCTCGAGGGTAGGGAGGCTCTGCAGAGAGACCTGGACAGGCTGGAGCGATGGGCTAAGGCCAACTGTATGAGCTTCAATAAAGCCAAATGCCGGGTGCTGCACTTCGGCCACAACAACCCCCAGCAGCACTACAGGCTTGGGGAGGAGTGGCTGGAGAGCTGTCAGTCAGAGAGGGACCTGGGGGTGTTGATTGACAGCCGGCTGAACAGGAGCCAGCAGTGTGCCCAGGTGGCCAAGAAGGCCAATGGCATCCTGGCTTGTGTCAGAAATAGTGTGGCCAGCAGGGACAGGGAAGGGATCTTACCCCTGTACTCGGCACTGGTGAGGCTGCACCTCGATGACTGTGTTCAGTTTTGGGCCCCTCACTACAAAAAGGACATTGAATGACTCGAGCGTGTCCAGAGAAGGGCAACGAAGCTGGTGAAGGGTCTGGAGCACATGTTGTATGAGGAGCAGCTGAGGGAACTGGGGTTGTTTAGTCTGGAGAAGAGGAGGCTGAGGGGAGACCTCATCGCCCTCTACAGCTACCTGAAAGGAGGTTGCAGAGAGCTGGGGATGACTCTCTTCAACCAAGTAACAAGCAATAGGACAAGAGGTGATGGCCTCAAGTTGTGCCAGGGAAGGTTTAGACTAGATATTAGGAAACATTTCTTTACAGAACAGGTTGTTATGCATTGCAAAGGGCTGCCCAGGGAGGTGGTGGAGTCCCCATCCCTGGAGGTGTTTCAGAGTAGGGTCGACATAGTGCTTAGGGATATGGTGTAGTTGGGAACTGTCAATATTAGGTTAATGGTTGGACTAGGTGATCTTCAAGGTCTTTTCCAACCTAGACGATTCTGTGATTCTGTAAGTAAAATGTCTAAGTACTACCAGTGTTCATGAAACACATACAAGAAAAGGGATACATAATGTATCTCAGTTTCTTAAAGTATATTACAATAGCTTTGGAATCATGCAGAGCCTAGTCAGAATTTATCTTTTATTTAGAGTGCTCTCTAAATAAAAGTAGCTGAAGATTAAATGCAGTATCTGCTCTTTTAGAGAAGTCTTAGAATGCCAGAAGCTGCTGGCTACTCCTGTAACTGCTATTCCTAGATTAACTCAGTAAAATCCAGAAACTAATAAGGACAAACATCCTGTACTTATTGAGCGTACATAGCTTCTTTTAATTTTTCAAAGCAAGCCTAGTCTGAGGAAAAGCTATCTACTAAACTCTCTACCTGTATGGGACACAGCAAACCTACATCTACTGACTCCTTTTCATATCTTAATGGAGCAAGTTTAACTCATTTATATATGCAATAGAGAACTCTGAAGGTGAGGGGATCACCAGGACTCAAGAGGGTGTTGTCATAACACACTGGTAGCAACTGTCTACAATGTTGAGTTCGTCTCTCCAAGCAACTCCACATATGTAGTGAACTTCCTCAAAGAAGGAAGTCTGCTCACTCTCCATTTATCTTTACCTACATTTTAGTTAAGTTCCTAACAACTGACTGACATGTAATAGATTAGAGAGGGGATTTCCCCACCAGTAAACACTGACATAGTTTGGGTCTGTTTGGTTATGAAGATTTTCCCATTGTGTAGAGAAGAGCTTTAAAGAAATAAAATTTTTGGTCTTTTCTTCCTTTCTTCCCTCATCACCTCCCTAATCACTTCTTATTTACTTTTGATAGGGACAATATTTATCTGCCAAGTCTGCTCCTTAATGCTTTTTTCAAAAGAATCATCCTTGCTTCCTGGGTAAAGAGCACAACTTCATTTAAGTCCCTCCAAATGTTTCTACCTGAAAACTAAGTTTTTTGTCCAAAACAATGCCACAGGCCATAACTGCAGTTACAGCTGTGTTTTACTTCCACAGACATCTTAGGGCTAAACCTTGATTGTTTTGTATTTTCAGTGAGGCATCACCATCATGATTCTTGGGACACAAATGCTGAAACTTGCAGAGAAAAGTTATGTTCAGGTTATGATGTGTAGTATCTAAATAATCAAGAAATAGGCAGTTCTGCTCAATTTTGTTCTTGGATCACACTCTTCTGTCACTCCTAAACTCCTATTCCACAAAATTGTAGTTTATTCTCTACTTAAGAAAATTCTAACAGAGATTTTTGGCAATGAATACATAGAGATAAAGTAAGACACAGCCCAATATTACAATAATAAAAGCTGCACAAAATGAATAGCTGTTCTTCCTATACAAAAATTATCAAAACATTTGAAATGTCAGAGATCTCATCTTCACAGAAATACTTGCCTTTCATCTCACTTCATACTATCAAACAACAGCAAAATCCTTTTTGCTGCCTCTTTTTAAAACGCCCTTTGTAAGAAGAAAAAAAACAAACCAAAAAAAAAAGACTATGGTCCACAGACTATTTTATTGTATACCAGAAGTTATTTTCTGAAATCTAAAATGCAGGAATCCACAAGACACCTGAGACACATCAGTCTACACTGGTTCTCTTTCCTGTTTTCCCTTTCATTAACTCCAGCAACGACTTTTTGACAATGATCAGCTACAATATCTGGTCACCCATTCTCCCTCTCCCTTTCAGAAGTCTATTAAGAATATTTTTTTCTTCCTTCTCCATTTCTCACTTTCCCAATGGAGCTGCTCTGCTGAAGCACCAAAATAATTACATCATTCAATAATGTAGAACAAAAGAGGTAAAAAGCAATGAAAAGATCAAATGCACACCAAGATACAAGCAATCGGCAGGGTCCCACAACAGTATGGAATATTTAAGATGAACTTCTCAGGTTCTCTCAGGTTCAGTCTGTCCATGTAAGAAGAGAAAAGGAGCCCCTCTCTGAGGAATTTAACAGACAGTAAGAGTTACAGTTAACAGTTTCAGGAAAAATCACACCTGAGACTTCCAAGTATATCAGGAAACACTTGTGACAACAATTCAGATACTCATCACCAGCCCAGATACAGGCTCAGTATGCTGAAATCAGTTCAGAGCCCAACAGTGTGAGTCAGGCCTAAAGGTGCACCAAAACTCAGCATCACATCTCTTGCAGTGGTTAAAGTGACTGAAGAAAATATCAGTACTCAAATATCTGCAGAGCAGTACTTCCCCATGACCACATCTTTTTGACACTCCACAATTTCAAAACTGTGTTGACTGGTGCTCACTAATACCTTTGTTTTTCATAAATGTAGACAAAACTTTTCTTTCAAGAACTTCTCTAACCACTACACAAACCGAGATATGTATTTTGTAGTCACAAGGCACATGATGACAAGGCAAGATACCAGGTTTCATAGCTTACTAGAAAAGAGAATAATTTTTCTTTCAAGCTTTTACCTCAGTTTTCTTTTGATGCCCTTTACTACTTTCTCTGTAAGAAACAGAAAACAGACAATACCTTATATCTCTTCTCTGCATTTTATTTTTCTGAACTCTGTAATGTCTTTGAGGTGACACATTGAACTATGCTGCACTAATGTAGATGCAATGTAACTCTATACAGTTGCATGATTACGTTTCCTGCTGTGCTTTTTACTCCCTGCACAATTGCTACTAACATGCTATTTGCTTTTTTTCTTGCCAGCTGAACTTTGCTTGCATATTAACTCCAGCTCCAAGCAAGTTTAGAGGGACAAGACCTACTTTTCCTGATGGACAAAAACCAATTCAGAATCAGTCTGCCTACAAGCACGGTTCCAGTTCTATACTTCACTGTCTCCTCTTGCCATCTATGTTTTCTTACTGCCATTTACAAACACAGTTTCATCTACCACTTCAATGTCCGGTGATGAAGCACTGAACTCCTACCTGCCTCAGCTTTAGTTTTCACTACCTGAAGTAACTTGTGCCACCAGCAAGGTTTGTCTGTCTTATTTCTCCCTTCCCTTCAGATAGTTTATGAAGCCAATGAGCACAATGGAACCACAATGGTACATGTAGCTCATTGTCACCACAAGGTATTTATTTCTCTATTCTGACCAGTTACTATATCTAAAACAGAAGATTTTTCTAACAGATTGAACTACAGGGATTGTTTTTAATGGTAATTCACAGAATCAGATAGATTACCTTTATTGCACACTCAGTGACACCAAATACCCTCAAACATTGCAAGACACAGCATTGAAAGAACAGACAATACATTTTACCTTCATCCTAAAACAATCTTTAATCAAGGTTATCTAATTCACAGGAGTGGATGCATTGAGAAAAATTGTCTAGGCATCTCACAGGCAGAAAACTCAGCAATAAAATCAGCAATTTTTCTAATCAGAAGTAGAATTTGAAGGGAAATAGTAATCAGACTTCAACAAAACCTGATATTAAAAATGTTTTCATTCACTAGTATCTGTGCTCAGAATAGCTTTGTAAATACTTTGCTATCCCTGCAGAAAGGTCTACAAGTGGCCTAAACAGTATAACCACTTCACAGTCATTCAGAAATCTGAACAGCAAGTCATGCAAAATACTGTACTCCTACTCAGAAATGTGCAGAGCACGAACAGCTAAACCATTACACATCTCAAAAACATCTATATTGATTGCATTTTGATACAGAATTTAAGTATGCCTACAAATTGAGAGTCCCTGTTCTATTTCAACCATATTAACCATTTGATATTACTTGGCTATAAAGGAGCATGTCATGTCCCCAACTGAACCAGTGTCCCATGCTTTCTGCCACAAATATCATGGTCATTTACACCCCAAACTACCATGCTCTCATCTTCCAATCCAAGGAAACACAGCAGTGTTCAGCATCTTCAAAGTGGCCTTGGAGTGAGGGAAAGAAGAGCACTCAAACCTTCTTAATTCACTACATAGTTTAGATTGCAAAAATGAGCTTTAACTCTTTAATGAATACTAACTTGTTCTAACACTTACATACCTTTTCCTATGAATGATATGCAAAGTGTTTGTGTTACTTAGTATTTTGTGTTATCCATACTATTCTGAAGTCAACTTTAGCAATGAGTGAAAAGGGTTGCAGAAATGTGGAGCTTTAACTCTTTGGCAAGGATTAATAATAATCTCTAATTATAACTGTTGTCAACTTTATTCCTCATTATGCTCAACAAAATAAGAATTAAAAAACCCTGAAACTCAGTTCAGGATCCGCATGATAGGTTTGAAAAAGAAAATCTATATTTTAGCTTTTCCATGCTACCTTCCTATATACCAATGTGTGAGCTTCTGTGTTTATTTACAGACAAATATTTATATGTAAATATGTAAAATTTGCAATAATTAAACCATTGTGGACAGTATTTTAGTACATGAGGCACTAATCTTATCTGATAACTCCAAAATCCCTTGCACCAAAAAGATTATGCTGTACAAAAGAATATATTCCTTCAGTGCAGGTAGGATGAATATCAAAAATCCTGTGCCTTGGTAC
Organism: Strix uralensis; assembly: GCF_047716275.1. Classification (NCBI taxonomy): domain Eukaryota; kingdom Metazoa; phylum Chordata; class Aves; order Strigiformes; family Strigidae; genus Strix; species Strix uralensis. The sequence goes on from NC_133974.1 coordinate 113,146,840, forward strand.
CAAATGCTACGAGACAGTGTACTGCTTGCATAGTAGGCTACCTGTCTAATTATTTCACACAGATGCTCAAACTAAGGCTAACAAAGAAAAAGGGGAAAGTGACTTCTAGTTCCTCCACATTATGTCAGCAGCATTCCCTGACACAACTGCAACACTACAAGATTAAGAGGAGTTCTACACGTACCTTTTTTCAGGCCACACTTACAAAACAGAAGGAAGAACGACTGGAGTGCCCTTGAAGGGTACTTTTCCACAGGCATCCCTTCCCATAACCCTAACTTTAGATACTCTTCACAAATTGGTGTACTACACAGCTCCCCTCATATCTCCAAGGTCTGTATTCACACCTTCTGATAAGGCTCCTAGACTTCTGGTGTCTCACATGGATATGGTATTTCTTTTTGTTCCTCAAACTCCGGCTTAAATGAACCATAAAAGCCATTAAGATCTTTCCCCACACCCCCTTTTCCCAACAACCCCATCCCTCACACTGGAATAATGAATACTGGAATATAGAAATGGGAAACTGGATTCACAGGCTAACAGTAAAGTCAAATAGTAGAAAATAAGGGAGTAGCAACTTTGGAATAAAAACAGGACATGAAATGAATCTGACCCCAATTTTTCATTTTCCCCGCCCACAGACACATTGGCAATCATCACCTCACCAACATTTTGATGCATTTCTACTCCATGTTGAAAAATAAAGAGGGAAAAAATACTATAACATGAAGCCTTGGTAACCATTAAAGTCAACAATGCATTGGAAATGGGAATACCTTTCAAAGCAACTAATAATTTACCTTCTGTCAGGTCACATGCAGCTAGTCTTCATCGTTTTCAGTGCTCTAAATACACTGAGCAAGAGAGCGAAAATGGTTCCTGAGAGTAACATGCACTAAGAGAATCCATTCCCCAGCACACTGTGAATGCAAGTGATAGCTACTGCATGTGTAAAAAAGCTTTACCTTTCATAATATTACCTTTTTGTTCAACTGCAACTGATCTGTGGAATTCTAAAGGAGTATTCTTTCCCTGCAAGTCCTCCCTGTCCCATGAAAGACTTCTCTAAGGTATGACTTACAGAAATGAAAAATTAGGAATGACTGCTCTGAAATCAACTGAATCACACAGTTGTAAAACCAGAACTGGAACTAAGGAATCTCACTGAGGAATACTGATGTAAGCAAAGCTGGTTTAGAACAACTTCACAGCATTTCTTTGCAATGCAGTTAAGAACTATTTTTCCCAAGACAGTAAAGAGGAGTCCATTTATGCACTTGTCTCAAAGATCTTAAATTGTACTTCTAAACACCATAAAACTAATACAACTACTGGTATTAGGACATTGGATAATGGCCATTCTTCCCTGGCATTGAGTAGTTGAGAAAGACTGCTATATATTTCATGTTCTTGAAAAGCCTTAATGAATAGAGACATCCCCAGTGCTAAACTTCTGTATGCCTTTGCATATTTAATAATCAAAAACATAAGATGCCCACCAAAAAGAGATTGCTCAAGTTCATTTGTAAGCAAGCTTACAATCCAGAATTAAGTGTTTAAAAAAAAAATCAAAACACTTTACTCCAAGGCCTTAAATGTAATGACTCAGAAAACCTTCCTCTCAAAGCCAGCTGTGTAAGAGTGATTTCCAGATGCTGTAAGCCTTCAGAACTCGTTACAGATGTTTCAGCGACAATTCAGAATACTCAGCTTCTACCTGAGGTACCTGTGCAAGCATGCCTTGTTAACCGTCAACTCAAGAGCAGTCAGCCATGTCTGGATCTATTTTACAATCCTTATTCTACAGTATGTTCATACTTTTCTTTCTCCACCATCCCTACAAACCTGAAAGTTAATAGGCTTTATCTGCTTGAACCTCTAGCACTTGAAAGGCTGCTCTTGCCATACACCACAGGAGAATGGAAACCAGTTTTGAATTTTGGCAACACAAAATACTGAAGTTACATTACGAACTGTACTGAATGCTAGAAATCAACATTTTCCAAGTACTCTTCAATTAACTATATATACTTGTAGCACCTGGTTTGCTGCAGTTATCTTTAGAGTTACTGAAAAAGACCTGCCACAGAAGCTCATGGACATAAAATCTATTAGCTGTAACGTGCAACTTTCTTCTTTCAAAATCTATACTTAAATCTCTGAAGTTATTACCTTCTGAGATTTGTTGAAAGTGAATTTTGTACAAGCTTCTTTGCCCTCATAGTCCATGCTATCTTTCCTACTTGTCATCAAGAAGAGTTCCCTCTGAACTGCTTGATTTCTGGTTTCATTCAGAGAGACTGAGTTGAAGTGATCTCCTCTTTGAGAGCAGCTCTCCAGAGAATCCCTCACAATACAGCCTTTCATCTTTACAGTGCACCCTTTCCTACGATCATCTGCGATATTTAGCCTAGCTCATTGCTAATTAATCAGTTAGTGGGTAGTATAATCAGCACTAATGCTGTCACAAACTCAAGGTATTATGGAGAGAATTATCATCTGTTTAGCCTTAACTTTCTGCCTTCGAAACATTTTTGCCAAAATTGCATCTGCTCACTGCATGGGGATGAGAAGGGGAAAAAAACTTATACTTTCTTTCTATGTTTAAAATATCCCTCACCTCACACCAGTGAGTTAACTTCTTTTGTCTATTTGTAGGCATCTTTAGCAGAACAGAATAGGATGTGTTTATAAAGAAAAAGCAAGCACAGGAAGTAAGACATTTGTGGGAAATCAGGTTTGATACCAGAAAGAGAAAAGCTCATTTTTCCAAGTACCTAATGTGAATTTGAGGTTGCCACCTCCTCCCCCACCACACTGTACATCACTAATATTCTAGTACATCCTTTGATACACACTATTAACAAAGAGTGCTGACAGGGAAGACAAGGAAGCTTCCCAAAATGATGTTGCCATACATTAACATTAAATCTGATATTACCTTAAAATTTATTTCTACCTTTATTCATCTTGCTTGTTGCACTTGATTGAGACAGAACAGTCAGAAGACAGCTGCTACAGAAAAATCACTGTGGCTACCATCAGTGGCTAATTATTTTTGGCATCAGCTTGAGTTTTCATGAATTTACAGTCAAATGGGCATGAAGCTGCAACTGGACTCTGAGCTGTTTGAGAAGAAAAGTGTAAAGTGTTCCTGAAAAGTTCCACCTACAATCCCGAGATCCTCCTCCCAACATTTCTCCTGCAAGTTCTGTTTGCAAATTGGAAACATTAAGTGAAACAGGGGAGACACGAGTATATAGCCAGAAATACTGAAAAACCCACAGTTCAAGTCTCTTGGAAACACTCACTAAGAGATGTTGTTAACTTGCAGCATTCTTTATTGTCCAGCCAGGCTTTATAGAGAACACACAGAAAACCAACACAAATGCTCTGGGTTTCCCCCCTTCAGTCTTCCTGTTAATTCTTCGTTGAAGACAACCTCCATTATAGTTTTCTTGAAATAAATACTTCCTGATAATGGAGAAATGTAAAAGGAATTTCACTATTTTTAAAAATAAGGTACTATTTTGTCAATACAATGTTTTGGCTTCAAAGTCATTGACAAGTAGTTAAAAATAACTCATAGATAGACACATTCCAATCTCACTGCAGCTGTACATCAGGAATTAAAAGTCAAAAAGATCCTTCTTTGATAATTTACTACTAAAAGTGTGAGGGAACATAATAAAAATCCATCAACCACAATTTTCTGTGGTTAGCCAATGTGTCATTTAAAAACATGGCAGAGAACAGCCAGCCTTTAATGCAAGAGAACTTCCAGTAGCTACATGGTAAGCATACCAGCCAAGGGCCTGACAAAGGAGTCAGTCTGGAAAGCTCCGTGTCTGATCCAGTAAAGATCAGTATTCTCTTGTTGCAGCTGAAAACAGAATATTTCTCCATACTGAGTCTGTTAATCCCATTTTAAGATATAGTACTAATATTTCCAAAAACCTGAAGTTTAGTTTCACACCATCTAAAAAAGTAAAAGTAAGAGTAATACTGAGCTTGTTGCCAGGCAAATTCAAGTTCTGCTACTTAATACCTTTATTATGATAAAACCTTTAGGCATATTTTGATTTTGTGAATATTAGTAGTTCAGCACAGTTTCTAGAAGTTATTCTATATTGTTTTAATGCAATAATATTTTTTAAGAGGGAGGTGTGGCTTTTTTTTCCTGGAAAGATCCAATCTAGACATGTTTTTATCCTGCTCACAGCTATTAAATTTCTGAATTTGGGAAACAAGCAACGGGGCAACTTTCTATGAAAATATATTCTTCCCTTTCAATAAAAAAAATCAGAAAGAAACAAGTCTGTACAGACTGCATGACTAAACTAGTATTTTGTCCACAATGACAGGAATAGCTCCACAGAAATAACATTTTCTATATAGAAAGTAAAGGAATACAGAGGAACATCCTCAATAAGTTATTTCTAACATCATATTCTGGCATTCAGCTTTTTTGAGATATGTAGGAAATAGCCTTACCAATGCCTTAAGCGGGACTGAATGAGAAAGCAGATGCCTAGCTACACAGTGCTCATTGTTAAATCAGAACTGCAGAGGGTGCATTTTTTCCAGGGATTTTTTCAGTTTCAGAAAAAAAAATCCAATGCTTTTGGTTCTAAAAAAAAAAATCTTAATTGGAAGGAGACAGATGGTTTCATCCCTTACTTTAAAAATAATTAACAGAAATAGTTCAGAATGTAGCTCCTAAGAATACCTAAGAAAACTAGAACTGACTACATTTCTTTCCAGTTTGTCCAATGCATGTCTTCTCAAGCATCTATTGCTTAGTGACATTAAGTAGTAAGTACACAAAAAATTAATTTCCTTCACGCATACAGAACAGAGAAGCATATGACCAAACTGTAAATATGCACACAGTGTCTAACTTAAGAATCTAAAACAGGATTTTAGCTTGAGGATTTCTTGGACTATCTGGAATTCAGAACTTTGAAATATTTTTGTGGAACATTAAATACACTGAATTTGTGGTCTTCTATTTATGCTGTTATAATTCCTTAAGAAGTAATCGTGAACAGGAATCTCACAGTTAAATTTGAAAATTAACTATTACGCATCTCCAAGTTTGTAAAGATGGAAGAAAAACCACATTCATTTTTCCCAGTCTAGCTAAGCAGCTGTTTGTAAAGTGACAATCCTTCTAAATAATACTCCGATATTAGTGATGAGACCCTTGGGTTTATAAAAACCCCACGTTTCCCCGAAGACTACATGACCATGCATGAAGAAAGAGAACTCCATGTTCTGCAACACAAGCTGGTCACACCAGTCTGTTTTACAGAAGCCAGTGTAGCCCAGTTTGAAACTACACAACTCCTTTGCTCCCACTTACCACCAAGGTTCAGACAGATGCATCATTACAGCTCCAAAGTCAATTCCTCAAACTTAAGCTTTCTATTTTACATCCTTCTTGTTCTTATTAACATGTCCCATCTTACTATAGCAAAGACAGCATTGTAAGCCCCAGATTCCACAAAAGGAAGAAACAAATAATCTTGCTGACAAGCCTGACTGCAGCATTGCAAAGCTTATAAGGGTAGAAGTAAATTAATCATGCAGAGATCCATGCTGTCATGGCTAGAAGCTTTTGGTACCTGAGGTGGCTCAATTATAACAGTTAGAGCATCTCCCTGCTACACTCCATTCTGACACACAAGCATGCCAAGACACAGCAAAGAGGTTTCTTATACAGTAAGGAATCATAAAAGGATGCAAAGACACAAAGCTACTCAAATCAACAGGAAAGCTTAGAACTGACCTGAGAGAAGTCAAATCTCCCAGCAACACAAATGGATCTGCTGTGTAAGGCATTTTGTGCACCAAAGCCAGCTGCTGGTCCCCAGAGCAATCAGTTTTTACAGATGTGAGTACAAACCTGCCATCATGAAGAAAATTCTTTCCCTTTCTCCATCTACTTACAAAACAACCATAGGCTTCTCCTGTAACAGCTTCAACCAAAGGAGCATAACACAAGTGGCATGAAGGGAAGAAAGGAGAGAGACATGCTCACTGTTAGAGATTAACGAGCAGTTAAAGACTTTACCTCTAAAAACACCCTCAAATTGAAAGCCCTATAATTTCAAGAAAAAAATGGTATGTCATAAAAATAATGAGAAATATGGATCAATGTCCATCACACTGCTGATCATTAAATTCCTTTTTTTGTAAGGCTACTTATTTTTGCCCTTACCCATGCATTTAAGCACTTTCCAATTTAAACTTGACAAACAAGTAATTTGGGATCCCTCATTTAGCTAAAAAGTTGCTCTGGTGTCTGTTTTCATAGAGGATAATCTTATAGCTCAATGCCCATATTCAAGTTAATTTCCATAAAGGCATCACAAATACGCAATTTAAACACAACAAAACATAACTGCTTAAAAGCAACTCGCAGTTTTAGTGAGGCTGTACAAAGACAGTATGGTCAGCAAAGTGAGATGAAAACAGCTACCGAGTCTGCTTGAGAAGGCCATTCTGTATGTAAAAACAAACCAAGTGTCAAACTTAGCGGCAACCTGGAAAGCACAGGAATGATATCTAGCAGGGGGAGACAAAACAAAGAAAAAAATTATTATTATGCTAACAGTAGTGGGCAACATCCATCATCATTCCTGCTGCCTAATCCTTTCTGGAAATCATAGAATAGTTTGGGTTGGAAGGGACTTTTAAAGACATAGTCCAACCCCCCTGCCATGGGCAGGGACACCCTTCCACTAGACCAGGTTGCTCAAAGCCCCGTCCAACCTGCCCTTGAACACTTCCAGGGAGGGGGCAGCCACCACTGCTCTGGGCAACCTGTTCCAGTGTCTCACCACCCTCACAGTAAATAATTTCTTCCCTACATCTAACCTAAATCTACCTTCTTTCAGTTTAAAGCCATTACCTCTTGTACTGTCACTACATGCCCTTGTAAAAAGCCCTCCCCATCTTTCCTGTAGGCCCTCTAAGTACTGGAAGGCCACTATAAGGTCTTCCTGGGGACTTCTCTCCTCCAGGCTGAACAACCCTAACCCTTTCAGCCTGTCCTCACAGGGGAAGTGCTCCAGCCCTCTGACCATTTTTATGGCCTCCTCTGGACCTGTTCTAACCATGTGTTTCTTGGTACTAGGGATCCCAGAACTGGATGCAGCGCTCCAGGTGCAGTCTCACTATGATTAGTTAGCTAATGGACTTAGTCAAGTATGTTTGCTATCAGCATGCCTTCCCTAACAGACTCAAAACCTCTTAAGTTTCTTTCTGCTTTCATTGTTGCAGTATAACAACTGGATAGCATCCCTAACTCCCAGGCCAAAATTCTCTCTTGCCCAACATTACAAAGGTACCATTTCAACCAACTTTAAGGGTTTCTTATGAAGAAACTTATTAACTACTTGCAAGTTAAAGCCATCATTACTTTTAAGGAAAATTCTATTATAAATTAGTTCTGCATTAATTTACATATATGGTACTTAAGTTAGTTGTTCTTAATCAGAAGTAATATTTCTCTTGAAAACACAGCAAAAATACCTCTGTACATTCTCCAGCTGTCTCAGTTATGAAGTCCAATGTACTCTGACGAAAGCTCTGTAATTCACCTGTGACAGCCTATATAAAACTAATTATCTATGAAGAAATGCCCTCTGATTATGAGTACCAGGTATTTAAAATATTTAATTGGAAAAGCCTATCTTACTCCACTGGGAGAGATGAGTAAAGAATAATATTAAAAATAGCTGCGTTTAAAATTTCTGCCAAGTTCCACCAACAAATCGATTCCAAAGACTGAGTAAATCAGCGGTGCAGTCTACTCATCCAAATCACTTTGTTACAAAGTGTTGATACAGCAAGATTCCCTGCTACTGAGTGTAGGCAGGTTTTATTCAAGTTTTGAGTATTACTACATACCTCTCTGCTGTTTCAGTAACCATATATTAGCGCTAAGCCCTAAAGCCTCTGAGTACTGTTCAAATACAAACTGACAACGGAGGGGTCCTACAAAGACTTGCAGCTCTTCAGCTATTTTTGTTTCTAGTCCACTGAAATGAAAGCATTTACGTTAATTTTACTACAATTATGCATCTATATACAAACCTTTATAATATATACATGGTTTCAGCCTTTGAATGGGGTACTGATTAACAGAGCTACTTGGGAGAAGGTGTAACATCGAACCATTAGTAATCACCTACAATTTCTTGAAACACACAGGCTTTGTAAGCAAGAACTAGTACATACTTAGTAATGAGAGTGATTTGCTATTTAAACTCATACCTCTGAGATAAATGGGTATTTATTATGTAAAGCTTAGCATCTAATTTATTCAAAATAAAAAATATTTCATAAAAGTGAGCCACTTTCCTAGGACAGGCAGATAATGCCTATAGATAAACCAAGTCATCTCATAAGTTCTTAAACCAGAGCTAAGTGAATTCTACTGTAATGACTTTCAGGTGTCAGCAGCATCTCTCACACCACCTTTTCTTGTCCTGAACACCTAGCTGCACCTTTTGTAATCTAGTCATGTCTATATTTGCCAGTAACACACACAAAAAAAATCTAAATCCAGTGACTTATTAATTGGTCACTGCAGTAACTGAAATAAGTGTAAGGGGCAATGGCATGTGTATATAAACAGCAATTAGTACTTAACCTTATATTTGTTTTAAAACTATTTTTTATTACTACTTTTTAAAAATTTTTTCTATTATTTGGAAGGTTCTAGAAATATTTTAAAAATTAAAAGAAAAATAACATAGGGACAGTCTTGTTCGTATGTATTTGCCATGGTGAAATTTGTAATACCATCGAATCTTCCACCACCACCAAGGTATCTCATATTACTAAAGGACTGGTTAGCACTTATTCTTACATCACGTGGATGAGTTAAACACAACTTGCACAACAGGAAATACATTATCCTATTTATGAACATACCTTAACATAGCAGAATGCCTTTTTTTGCAAAGACTTGTATTTACAATAAAAAGAAATTAATCCAGTTAATGCAATTTTTATATATATATATAATATAAAAGCAACATGCTAAAGTTCACTATAAGTATTTAAAAGTCCACACGTAAATCTCCTGGAGAAGCATGATTGTGCACATTGAAGTGATCACTAATACTCTTATAATGACTTGATAAACAGTGCTTATTATCCCAAAGACAGACAATATTCTTCTCTAATAATATAGCAATCCTATAAATAATGCCAAGACCTCTGACACTAAAGATGACTCTCTCATTAAGCAGAACCCAAATGAGGAAAAAAAATATAGTATGTAGAACAGTAAATCAGGAGCTACTGATAACACAGGAAGGATTTGAATTTTTAAGTGGATTAGATCTTCACTGAGACAAAGTCACATATCCAACCCAAAAAAATCCGCACCCAACCAAACAAAAAAATTACCAACCAACCAACTTTTGTGTTAATATCACCCAGCAGTGGGCAGAAAATAGCATTTTCAGTGTGATTTACTAGCATTTTACTTGTATAAGTGTTCAGCCTTGTAGTGGCAAGTTCCACAGTTGGACTCTGATGAAGTCATTAGATGCTGCTTTTATGGCATTTTAGGCTGTATTTTATATGAATTCAAAATGTAATTAAAAATATTATTAAGAGCCATTCTGGAAGACATGTTTAACGCCTCTAATTCTACCTTTTGCATTACAGATTTGTGAATGTTACCAAACCATTAAACAAATACAGTAATTAGAAAGTTAAAATAAAATATGTGCGGAGCTACTATTTAACCTGAAGTGTTTCTTCATGATCTTTACAGTTCATAACATCTGCCGCATCCATAAGGTTAATGCAAATGGTATGGGACTGCTAGGACAGAGGTACAGATCTACTTGAGAGAGTCAAAGGGCCACTAAAATGATTAAGGGACTTAAGCATCTCTCATATGAGGAAAGGCAGAGAGAGCTGGGACTGTTAAGCCTAGAAGAGGCTTGGGGAGGATCTTAGTAGTGTATATGAATACCTGAAGGGAAGATGTAAAGATGAAGCCAAGTTCTTTTCAGTGTTGGCCAGTGACAGCACTAGAGGCATGGGCATAAACTGGAACACAGGAGGTACTGTCTGAACACCAGGAAACACTTTTACTGTAAGGGTGACCGAGCACTGGCATAGGTTGCCCAGAGAAGTTGTGGAGTCTCCATCCCTGAAGATACTCAAAAACCATCTGGACACATTCCTCAGCAACCAGCTCTAGGTGACTGCTTGAGCAGAGAAGCTGGACACTATGACCTCCAGAGGTCCTATCCAACCTCATCCATTCATAAGAAAAAAAAAGCCTGCACAGATATTCAGTACAGTCACATCTGTTAATATCAGCTTTTCAGAAGCTACAAAAACCACAAGACTATGGTCTTTCTACACACATTGTCCTGCTACATACCTTCTCCTAGCTCAGTTCAGTCTTGTTTAATAGGCTATGTACCAAGAAACAGTACTAGATCTTTATCATACATTAAACACTCAAAGCCAGACCTCTGAGGATAAAAGGTGTGTATAGACTCAGAAATATATTTTACATTTTAGTCTATATACAGAAAGCTCTATTTTTATAAAAGAACAGAACCTCTCTTTATTAGGCTGCCTCTCCACACTAGGAAGAGCATCATGGTTAAATATGCAGAGACTGATGATGCAATTACACTGAAATACTTCACTTTCAGTAACAACTTAGTCCTTTCAGCTGGATAGGAAGATTAGCCAGCAAAGTATAGATCTTAAGCCATTGGCTCTTCAAAACAGGCTCTGTGAAATACTTTGTTCTTCTGCAGATCAAAAGACATACTTTTCTAACCACTGAGCTCTTTTCACAGAATCATTCAGGTTGGAAAAGACCCTTGGGATCCTCGAGTCCAACCATCAGCCCTACGCTACAAAGTTCTCCCCTACACCCTATCCCCCAACTAAATGACCCTTAAACACATCCAGGGATGGTGACTCCACCACCTCCCTGGGCAGCCTATTCCACTGTCTGACCACTCTTTCTGTGAAAATTTTTTTCCTAATGTCCAGTCTGAACCTCCCCTGTTGCAGTTTAAAGCCATTCCCTCTTGTTCGATCACTAATTACCTGTGAGAAGAGACCAGCACCAACCTCTCTACAATGTCCTTTCAGGTAGCTGTAGAGAGTGATGAGGTCTCCCCTCAGCCTTCTCCTCCTCACACTAAACAGTCCCAGCTCCCTCAATCTCTCCTCACAGAATTTGTTCTCCAGGCCCTTCACCAGCTTCGTTGCCCTCCTCTGCACTCACCCCAGCACCTTGATATCTCTCTCGTATTGAGGTGCCCAAAACTGGACACAATACTCAAGGTGTGGCCTCACCAGTGCAGAGTACAGGGGGACTATCACCTCCCTACTTGTGCTGGTCACACTATTTCTAATACAAGCCAGGATGCCGTTGGCTTTCTTGGCCACCCGGGCACACTGCTGGCTCATGTTCAGCTGCTTGTCAATTAGAACCCCCAGATCCTTCTCTTCCAGACAGCTCCAGCCACACCTCCCCAAGCCTGTAGCCATGCATGGGGCTGTTGTGGCTCAAGTGCAGGACCTGGCACTTGGCCTTGTTGAAGGTCATCCTGTTGATGTTGGCCACCGATCCAATCTATCCAAGTCTCTCTGTAGAGCCTCCCCGTCCTCACCCAGATCGACACTCCCGCTTAACTTGGTGTCATCTGTGAACTTACTGATGATACACTCTATGTCCTTATCTAGATCATCAATAAAGATGTTAAACAGAAATGGTCCCAACACCGAGCCCTGAGGAACACACTTCTGACCGGCTGCCACCTGGATTTAGCTCCATTGACCACCACTCTCTGGGACCGTCCATCCAGCCAGTGCTTGACCCAGCAGACCGTTTGCTCATCCAGGCCATGGGCAGGCAGTTTTTCTATGAGAATTCTATGGGGAATTGTGTCGAATGCTTTTCAAAAATCCAGGTAGACAATATCCACAGCTTTTGCCTCATCCAATAAGCAGATCAGTTTGTCATAGAAGGAGATCAGGTTTGTCAGGCAGGACCTGCCTTTCATAAACCCATGCTGACTAGGCCTGATCCCCCAGTTGTCCATTATATGACTTTTAATGGCACTTGAGATGACCTGCTCCATGACCTTCCCTGGCACCGAGGTCAGACTGACAGGTCTATAGTTTCCTGGATCCTCCTCCCTGCCTCTCTTGTAGATGGGTGTCATGTTTGCTACCCTCCAGTCCAACGGGACTTCCCCAGTTAGCCATGATTTCAGGTAAATCATGGAAAGCGGCTTGGTGAGCACATCTGCCAACTCTTTCAGCACCCTTGGGTGTAACCCATCCGGTCCCACAGACTTGTGTGCATCCAAGCGGTGTAGCAGGTCTCTGACCACTTCCTCTTCAACTGTGATAACCTCATTCTGCTTCCCCTCCCCATCTCCCAGCTCATGAGGCTGGGTGTCCAGGGAACAGCCAGTTCCACTGCTGAAGACTGAGGCAAAGTAGGCGTTGAGCACCTCAGCCTTTTCCTCATCCTTAGTTACCATGTTTCCCTCTGCATCCAATAAAGGATGGAGATTTTCCCTAATCCTCCTTTTGCTGTTAACTAATTTATAGAAACATTTTTTATTATCTTTAACAGCTGTGGCCAAGTTGAGCTCTAGCTGCGCTTTGGCTCTCCTAATGCTTTCCCTGCATAACTTCACCACATCTTTAGAGTCTTCATGAGAGACCTGGCCCCTCTTCCAAAGGCAATAGATTCTCCTTTTGTTCTTGAGATCCAGCCAAAGGTCCCTGTTTAGCCAGGCCGGTCTCCTTCCCCGCCTGCTTGTTTTTTGGCACGCAGGAACAGCCTGCTCCTGTGCCTTTAAGACTTCGCTCTTGAAGTATGTCCAGCCTTCCTGGACTCCCCTATCCTTCAAGGCAGCCTCCCAAGGGATTTTGTTAATCAGTCTTTTGAACAGGTCAAAGTTTGCCCTCCAGAAGTCTAAGGTGGCAGTTTTACTAACCCCTCTCTTTGTTTCTCCAAGGATTGAAAACTCAATCATCTCATGATCACTGCACCCTAGATGGCCTCCAACCTTTACCTCCCCCACAAGCTCTTCCCTGTTCACAAGAAGCAGGTCCAGGAGGGCACCTTCCCTGGTCAGCTCACTTACCAGCTGTGCGAGGAAGTCATCCTCCACACATTCCAGAAGCCTCCTGGATTGTTCCCTCTCTGCTGTGTTGTGATCCCAGCAGATATCCGGGAGGTTAAAGTCCCCCACAAGAGCAACGGCAAGTGACCATGAGATTTCTCCCAGCTGTTTATAGAAAGCTTCATCCACCTCACTGCTTTGGTTGGGAGGTCTATAGCAGACTCCCACAGCAAGATCTGCTTTATTGGCCCTTAACCTGATCCACACACTCTCAAGCCCGTTATCACTATACTTGATTTCTGAGCTCTCATAACATTCTCTTACATACAGGGTCACTCCACCATCTCTCCTTCCCTGTCTATCCCTCCTGAAGAGCTTGTAGCCATCGATTGCAGCACTCCAGTCATGTGAGGCATCCCACCACATTTCTGTTATAACTACTATGTCATAGTTCTCGTGCTGCATCATGGCCTCAAGCTCCCCCTGTTTGTTGCTCATACTGCGTGCATTGGTATAGATGCACTTGAGATGAGCTAGTGAATCCAACACCTTTTTGTGAGTGTGGGCCCCATTTCCTACCAGACCCTTCTCAGGTGCTTCCATGATTTCTAAACATCTTTCCCTTCTCTCAAATGAAGTGGCAGAGGGAGAGCCCTCACCAGTCCACCATCCTTCAAGCCTTGGCATGCTTCCCTTGAGCTTGTTCCTAACAGGCCCAGTTATCTCCCCGTCCCCCCTCATATCTAGTTTAAAGCCCTGTCCACAAGCCCTGCTAACTCCTGCCCCAGAATCCTTTCCCCCTGTCTGGGACAGCTGCATCCCACCTGTCTCATTTGTCACCAGCAACATTTTTTATATTTATAACATTTTTATATTTATAACATTTTTTTACTTTTATAGTTCCTGACACTCAGTAGGATCATAAAGTTCACCAAGCATAATGGTGGGGCACACATGTAAAACAAAGATTAGATAAAACGGACTTGCAATAACATTTGACCAAGGTTAAACAAGTGATGAGAATCCATTTGTCATGTAGTCTCCAGAACGGCTTTTATACATTGAGACTGATGGCAAATACATTGACAACATGTAAATACAATACAGATTCTGTACAGTCTAACTATAGCCTCACTTCCAGAGGTCAAAGCTGAAGGACCACAGTAATTCTTTCTGTATCGTGGATTCAATTTATTTCAGTTGCCACAACTAAGCGATGTCTAAGATCACTTAAAAAGAAAAAAGCCAGTTTCAAGCTTCAGAATTTTTCTCCCCAGGTCCATTTATCTGCAAGTGTTATGCTGAGCTAGCTATTAAACTCCCACTTAACAGAAGTGACATTCTACATAAATTATTCACAATGTATCCTCAGTCCCTCCAACCCAGTCATTTTTTCTGAAAGTTTAAGTCAGTAACAAAGCTGCATTCCTCTGTAGGCCCATACTTTCGAATACAAACAGCTGCTTTAGGTTATTTCTCCCCATTAGGAACAATTACCTGTTGTCTTCTGGAGTTTGATTTCCCATTCTGATTTTGTTTCCTGCTCCAGACACTCTCATGATACCAGTGCTCTCCCTTTAGCAGCTGCCTCATGTATAAGTCTGCTTTGGGAGAACAGGGGCAGGGGGAAGTCTTGCATCAAAGACAGCCGACACTGGCTAAAACAGTAGCATTTGCCAAGTAAAATAGTTTACTTAGATTAAACAAGGCAGAACAGGTATGAAAAGTACATTTCACAGATCTGATAATTTTTCACAATGTAGCTACAAAGAATGAACACACTTAAAATATTAAAGCAGACCACCAACTCACTAATAAATTCTCTCCTTCTTGCCTAATTCCAGCTACTCTTTCTGAAAGGGAAGAAAGGGAAAATCCCACTTCTACCTCCCGAGAGAAGTGTTTGGTTATGTTCACAATGGTCAGAACAGTTCATTTTAGGTCTTATAAAAAAACACAATGAAAATGCAAAGGAATATAAAACTAAGCAGACGGGGAGCAGAAAGTAAAGAACTTTCTTGCTTTTAATTTGAGAACTCAGGGATTTAAATACCCATGCAAGACTTGGATGCAATCTATCCCTTTACCCAAAAGCTAAACTCACCTTTTCAGGAGAGCTAGAAGGTTGTTCTAACTCAAATGCTATGGGATGTGCACGCTATCACTTCTGCTAAAACTGTTCCATTTTGCATGAGTAACCACTTACTGGAGGAGGATGATCCAGTATGCACACTATTGCCCTAAACAAAAAAGCACCAAGAATGTCTATCTTGCCCTGTATCATTGCCTAAGCATTTTATAGGAACAGCAAGAACTCACCAGGAAAGACTAGGGAAGGCTGCCTGCAGAGGGGTCTTCCAAGCTCCATCTTTATGGTAGATTTATTCTGCAGACAGCAAAACCTCTGCCTTCAATCTGAATCTGTGCTATTGCTCTTATAATGGGCCTACTTGACAGTTCACATCACACTGTTGGAAGGATTCTTGTTGTCCCAGCTCTTGTGTAAAGATCTCTTTCTTGTGTCTATATCAGCAGAGAGCTTGACTTTGAAATATATTTTTCTGTTACTACGTATTATGCAGTAGGATAAGGTGCAAGTTTTGATGTTGGTGAGAAAACTTTCCAAGAAAAGACTTAAGTACTTGCATGATTCTTCTACAAGGAATAAAAAATTCTGCTTTGGATTTAAGCAGATAAAAATGTTATTCTCATCCACCATTCATTTCATCCCACAATGAACAGAAATAAGAAGCATAATATTCTAAATATAGGTATTTTGTACAATGTGGTGTCAGCTATACCCAGAGTGATTCTTACTGATGCTGTACAGGTGAAGATTATTACCAGGCAACATACACAATTTTGTGTTGCTCTGAGTTAGGGATCACAACAAGCTTCTCAAAACCATGGCTCATTCACAGTACAAGTGAGTTTTATCATATCTCAGCTTTTATATCTATACTTGAAAATTTAAAAGTTGCTTCTACTCACATTAAAGCCATGACAGAAGTCCCATGCAGTTGACCATCTCTCAGATGAGAAGATGTTTTAGATACTTTCTGGACTGTCCCCTTCTAGGGGGTTTATGCATAAAGTGAGGTCTTAAATAGAAAGCCAAGGGAAATTATAGCTAGTTAAAAGAATTAACAACTATCAACCCTGTAACAAAAGCAAAAAAAAAAAATCTAATTATTGTTCTAAAAAACACTTTTAGAAACCTTATTTAGCCAATTAAAGCAGACTAATCCACAAATGTCAATCATCATATGCTATCAACACATTATCAGCTACTTAATTTTACCTGAGCACTACCACTGCCAACAGACCTAGAATTTAACTTTGAGTGTCAGAAACAGGACCAGAGACCTGCTACAGACGAGAAATTCTTTCAGGCAGGAACTGTGTGCCACCTCTTGTTCATGCAGTGCTCAGCATATAGAGTACACATTCCCCACTGTCCACTCAGATAAAGTTAGAATAAAATGATGTAATCACATTCAAACTATGTCAAATAACACTTGCTCCACATTAAAAAAAAAACTCCACACACTTAATCCTTTAACTGTCAATGAAATATCATCTTCCCACCCTACTTCTGCTAAAATATCGTCATCTAACTTGCAGAACCATACAACTCAGTGTCCAATATAAGTCAATGGAAGTAAAGTCCTAACTGATGCCTTACATTCTAGGTTTAAGGTCTTCAACATGGGCCCACACTGAAAAACTGCATCTGGACAACAAATACAATATCCTTGCCAAACACTAAGCAGAAATTAATAAGATTTTAGTGGAAAACATCCAGTACTAATGATTCAAATTCATGTAGCTGATTTCAGGAGATGAATCATAACTAAGCCTATAAATTTCACTAATTGAAAACCCCTCTCACTGCCCACACTCAAGGGGAAAAGAAAAATTAAGACACTTCCTGTAGCATTCTGGTCAAAAACCCCCAATAAGGCAATCATTAATTGACTTTTTGGCACAGACACCTCTCAATTATATCTACACAACCCAAAGATTAGCAACATATATACACACACACGAACAAAGACAGTATTTCTAGGGGAAAATAAAACCCTTTTAATTGTTTTATTTCCTTTAAAATAAAAGGAAAGTAATTATTTTAAATACTAAAGACAGCTTGTAAGGTACTAAATACAGCTTGTAAGGATGTAGCCATAAAAGTATTTATCAAATGTCAGTAACTGCATATTTGGTATGCTACAAGATAATTCCTGAAAACAAAAAAAAATTAGTATTTCCCAGTGTACTACCAAGTTACCATATACTAGACTTACCATCAGTCATTCTTAGTTTTCTGAAAATATGAGGGCTGGACTGAATGTGTGTGATACTGAAAGCTTGTTTTATTATATTGCTAAGGTCCTGGTTCAGAGTTATTAATTAGTTAAAAAGCAACCAGTTCAAAGGAGGTAGAGTCAAGTCTGAATTATCCTCTTTTCCTTGACTCTTGCCAGGCTTCACCTCTCTCCATACCTGCCTGCAGACCAGTATAATTGACCCAGCTTGTAGCCATGCCCCCTATTCAAAGGGCATTTGCCTCACTGATGGTCTGACCTCTGTTACTCTTCAGAGCGCTGTTTCATGCTCTGCAATCACAAGGACAAGAATTTTTCATTAAAAAAATAGGCTAATAACTCATGAGTCTGGGACATAGCCAGAGATCTGTAATATGGGTTAACACCTGACCAAACTGTGAAAATAATTGCTACTTCTCCTGTACAGTAGCTCCATCCCTTCCCTGTGTGACCTGGAACATGCACCACTACTGACAGACCTCTCCTCAGAGTACTGTGGTATTCCAGCCTTGCCATAACCTTTAAAAAAAATCCAATAGTTTCATATAATTCTTTTTCCAGATCTTATGTGTTATTCCAACACTGAATTCTGACAAAGAAAAGAGTCCCTAAAGCATATATGTATTTAAAAACTGACACCCCTACCACCACCACAAGAAATTAGGTCTGATTATTTCTTTGAGCAGCTAAGGAACAGTGGCACCACAATCCTTCTTTGGCTACTGGCAGGAATTATCACCTGTGACTGCACATGCAAAGAAGTACAAGCCATACTGAAAAGAACCCAAAGCGGGACATTTAGCAATTAATTTCCTATTTCCCATATGTCAGTAAATTAACAGCATGGGAAATCCTGAAGTAATTGTGTATTTCTAAAGTTTTCCAGAAAAAACACTGTCTCATTTTGAGTTCCCACACACACCTTGCATTAGGTAAAAATATACTCGAGACTCAATGTTCAGCTGGAGAACACTCACCATTTGGGGTCTAATAAAACTTTGAACACAATATAAACAGAAATACTTTGCACTTCATTTCTTGTGCCCTCACTACTCCATTTTTCAGCTCTGTATCTAGGCTGATATGCACACACATTTTACGGCTCTGTATTTAATGAAAAATATGATCATGTACGGATGAGAAACAAGCAAAATAGAAAGCTGCCCATCAGATGCTTTTAAGATTTTAATCTGAAAAGTAGTGCTACATATTGGTCACAAAATGATAACATGAATGTAGTCTTCTAGGATCATCAAGCATGGTTATGTCATCTGCTTGCCTTCTGTCACAAATCTAGAGGAATGGCTACAAAGAAATCTCCTGTACCTGTCCAAGGGCAGCAGGAGCCCTGCTGCTTACTCATTAGAGGAAAGTTTGGCACTTGTGACCAGACTCTCTCTCTCCAGAGGAAACTGCTCTTTGGAAAGGAGAACGAGAAGATATTACCATGTACTCCACCAGCAATAGTTCAACATCTACCCTAAATCCAACTGGAACCATGTCAGGATGCTGTAAAATCAATCCCAGTAATTCACCCTGTACTCATTTACTGAGTCTATAGATGCCATCACATGACATTGTCCTGACAATCATAACTTTAGCAGTAGTTTTTGCAGGATATTGTCAAGTGTAAGAAATCCACATGTAAGTACATGGACATCTACAATGAAAGAAGTGGGTCTGTCAGCCCCGGAAATCCCATCTTGTACAGGTTAAAAATGCTCGCTTACCTTTAAGATACTGAGTATCTTGATGTTTCTAAAAAAAGGTGACAAATGGAATAAAGAGCTAGACAAAAGTCAGATGCCACATGTAAATCAAAGAATAAAATAGAAAGCTTCCTGTCCTACCCTTACTGAGAGGCCTTACCTTGCAAAGTAACCCATGTATACTGTTCAGCAGGTTTTTTTTCCCCCCTAAAGCCCTGAATATCAAGATACAGTCCACTGTGCTGAAAGCCACTCTTTCCAAAAATGAGAGCGCTTGCCAATAAATTACAACTGTTTTGCCATATGCCACGTCGTTCTGCCAAGTATCACCAGCCTGTTCTACTTTTAAGCAAATTTCATTATAACATAGCTCAGAGCAATGCTCATTAAAAAGTATACTGAAAAATGTCAAGTTGTTTTTATATTAAAAATGTGACTTTGTTTTCCATGAAGATTTCAGACTGGTATTTATTGAAGAGGAAAATTTGAAAAAGCTCACCTCAAACTCACCACTCACTCCTGGGACTAAGATGACAGCCCTGTCATCAGCTCCATCACACACTAATGTCAACTGTTACTTTGAGGACTGTCCATCTTCCAGAACTCCAGTGAGATTTCCAATCTAAGCACACTTATTAAACACCCTCCCATTTGTGCTATTAAACTGGAGTTTAGGATACTGTCTCTTTGGGTAACTTTGAATATGTATGTTCACCCTTTTGTATTACAGACACGCACTCCAGTCAGTTCTAAGTCTTCTAAGAAGTCATTAAGCCCTTTCAGGTTTTCACTAGCATGTAAAACTCAGCACCAGCATTTCTGTATAATAGTTGACAAGACTGGTCCTTAACTGATGAACTATCTAAAAACTAGTCCAAATGCTGACCTGATTTAAACTCTGATCTCACTGGACTCATGGGGTAGGGAGAATACACAAATCAACTCAAAATCTGGCTTTAGATTCTCTTTGATTTGTTTTACCAAGAAATAGATCAACTTGTGGTGGTTTTATGTTTTAGCTTGATGAGTCATTGCTAAACCCATCACAGGCTAAAAAAGAAAAATAGTGTTAGCTTTCCCATTAGGAAAATAATTATTTCTTTCATTTACTCGCATCCAGTATTCCTCATGGCCAGCAGTCAATCAAGAAACACGCCTCCTTCCTGGTACTGTTACAGTTTTAGTGGAAGTTTAAAGAACATTATAAACTACTCTCGTTCAAAGTAAAATTCTCAAATTTCAAGATTAACAAAGGTCACAGTCAATTGGGGCTTACAGCATATGAATCACAATACAGAAGTTACACATCATAGTAGTTTTCTTTTGAGAAATCAGTTTTTAATCAGATGCCAAAATATGATTTAAGGGTTCAACATACTTTGGTCAGCTCTTTTATTTGAAAGCTATGTTATAACAAATGTCAACTGCTGTCTAGTGGTTCCTTCCTGCCACTGTTCATCCAGAGAAGCCTTAGTAAAATTCAACACCACAGTACAGGCTCAGAAAAGCTGGGTAGTTCTAGGGATGTGCTATGTAACTGATGTCCAAAATTCAATTTTTGTGACTATATGACAGCACTTGCACTTCCTTTTCATTGTAGTGTCTATGTTCACACACACACACACTCTCACCTGCCCTTCTACAGAAGTAGGGAATTTCTGAAAGCCTTTCTAGTCTAGATCCATAGTTTTCTTTTCCTACGTATTGTCATTTTTGTTGCCCCCTTCTTACACAGTTTTAGTTCACTTAGCCAAACTTGAACTAAAACGTATTACCATTCTTATTTTAAAGGATACATTAGAATTAACAAGGGCTTTAATGACAAAGCCCATATCTGTTTAGCCTATCACTCAGTGTATGTGCCCACCCATGTCAGTCCGCCCCACCACCGCTCCTTTTTCAACCTGTCAGTCTCAACAAGAACACCTATGGACAACCACCTGTGAAAAAGCTCTTTTATCCTCCGCTGCCAAAAAAAAGCAAAGTAAATGATGTTAGCCTGTTGTTATACTGAAGTCTCATTCCTATTTGTATTGAAACACTACTGAAGTGCAAATTAGGCTGTTTTGCCCAGGATGACAATTTTTTGTAAAACTTCCTCTCATCCCAACCAACTAACTACTTCTATGTGTGTATACAGATAGATTAATATAAGTATATGCATCTTTTGAGTTAGTTGAACATTGCTTCTTGGCAAGATCCAACTAAACTCTAAAGGAAAAACAAGCAATTTAAAGAATTTGTACTTTAGTAAAAAAAAAAAAAACCAAAATCAAGAATCTGATAAAAAACCAGAAACCTGCCTTTCCTCTATTCATAATACAGCATGTTTCCCATCTTAAGTTGAACGGGTCCTCAGCACTGCAGATACTAAGAAGCCAGTTACCACAGGGTCTAGTTGCCTGGAAACAGGCCTATTGCAGCCCGCTGCTGTAGACTACGAGGAAATTCTACCTGGTCCTTCAGGATCAGCCACCAGACTCCCTATGACAAAAAACGGAAGTGCAAACTTCTGCCAAGATTTTTTTCACAAGTTACTATGTTTTAAGTTTTTCATGAAGACAAAAATACAAGACATAGGACAAAAAGAATCAGTATTTGCTAAGCCATACAAGTAAAAGAAAACCCACCATCATCACACTGCAATGCCGTGAGAATCACAGCACATCTATGTGACCGTGTATATGATTTGCTGCAAGAACTACAGAAACCAGTATCACGGCCCATGTGCTGACAGTGCCTACGCAGAGAAGAACAAATAACTGGTGTCTGTGTCCTGCTGCAGTTACATGCACACCTGGAGTACAACTTTCAGCTGCTTTGAAATGAACACGAGTTTATTAGAGTGAAGTGATTTAGCCAGTAAACCACAGGTGCAGTGTAACAAGAAAAATCTCAAAAAGGATGAGAAATTAAGATACCTGTTTACTGATTGTAAAGGAAAGGACAGTTATATCAGCCATTACTTCCACCATCTGACAAACTGTCCCACTTCATTATTTAGAATTTGTGTCACTCAGCCTGCTACATGTCTTATATCGGTCTCAGTTTTTGTTGGAGTTGCACTAGAAATACCCAAAGCTGTATGACTATCTTTTGTTTCAACAGTGCTTTTCCATGGGGAGGTGTTAGAAGTGCATGGTACAGTTTCCATCACAGGGACAGGCATACTCCTGAAGTGTACTGCAGAATATCCAGATCACAGCTCTATTTTCAATGGGGTGAAACAGAAGTTCCCACTGGGTTTGACAGCATTTCCTCCAATATATTATAAACACTATTTACCATTCGGAGGATTTCCCATTAAGTGATCAAATTGCTCTCATTTCAGCATTTTTCTGAACAATTTCTGGGAAACTGAAGTTTTGTCTTTGAGAAAGTGGTAAAAGAGGTATTTTTTAGAAGCCAACATGGGTAAGCCAGGTTACTTGATTTTAAGGATTTTATCCTGACTGCAGTTTAGAGGGAGGGTTTCTTTTTTCTGTTGTTCATTTTGGTTTGGATGTTGGCTTTTGCCCTCCCCGCCCCCCCCCCCCCAAGAAATAGTAACACACTGCCAAACATCACTGATTTAAGTGGTCACTATTCTGGTGAGTACAAGGAGTTACTGTGAGGCATGTATGCTGTTCCTAAAGCGTATCAGTAAAACCTAAATACCAGGAGTATCTCCAACATTATTTTCAGGCACAGGCACAAGTGAGTGATCTAATCCTGTATTCTGAGGCTGGATCCTTTCACCCCTGCTCACAGGAGCCAGTGCTGCAGCCAAAAAACCAGCTCATCTTCTGATCTCGGAGTACACATGGGAGGAGGTGTTTCCAGATTATCTTCTCCCAAGGTATGGGCTAAACAAGGGATAGCTAAAGCTGCCTTTCAGTGCCCTGAGATGCAGCATGGTTCTGGAACCATTTCCTGCTCTGCAAACTTGTTCTGGTGAAATTTTCAGCAAGGCAATCACCACCACAGGGCAGCAGACAGAAAGAAGGAAGCAATCTGACTGCCCTGGCCTTTGCTGGTTGGGAAGTTATGTAGCAGTGCATCTTAGGAGAAGCAGCAGGATGGGCAAACTAACATTTGAAGATATAACCGAAATTAAAATCCTAACCAGCAGGTCGCTAACCAGACTTATTTGTTTTTCCTCCTTTTAAATGCCTCAGGTCTACCTTGACTTTGCATTTGGAATTAGCTATATAAATTTATCCTCTTTTTAATAAGTATAAAATAAAAGGATAACTGCTAAGGGCCTACTCCACTGTGCCCTGTGAAGTTCCTTCACACTTTTCCAGAAATCTTCTGGCCACAATTCCCCAGTATTTCAAAGAAACACCAGGTACTAACGCCTCTAGAACAGTTTCTAGATCAAATGCCTTTTCATTTTTGACATTTTCCATGAAAGCGCTACACCTTCTTTCATAACCATTGACACTCAAGACTCTCCCAGTAATTGAAGAGAGTGTATAATGCTCACATTTTCAGTTACAATTAGGTCTTTGGTAACAACTTTTCCAGTACTACTTGTAAGGGGCACAACGTATTGTTGAGTTGTTTCTAAACAAAGTTAGACAAAACCTGGCTTAATGTGGAGATTTTAATTAAAGCTTTGCAATTTTAGGAACACATTACTGTTTCTTATTATGCACAGAAGGTTTAAATAACAGCAAACTAGTAGCAGCTGAATGGTGGAACAAAACAGGGAACAAACTGTGTTTCTCAGATCTCTTTTGTTATGGATGTACAACAGCATAAAAAGAACCAGGAAATTCCTAGATGACATTACAGGTCAATAGCTCAGTTTCGGAATACTTTTCTGCAGCACAATTTATATGCATCTCTACAAACAATATTAATGCCTACATCAGTTACTGCCTGTCATTTCAAAAGGCCAGCCAGATAAACTGATTTTAAGGAATGGGAGTATTTTACTATACAAGTATAGGAATGGAAACAAAGAGCAGGTTGATGACTTGCCCCAAGGCACAATAAACCTGTGTCAGTTAGAACACAGATGGAAACAGTTGACAAATATTAGCCTTGCACTTGCAAAACCACTGATAAAAGACTAACTGATGCTTTTTAACAACCAGATAACTACAAATAAAGTAATACCCACTTTCTTCCCAACTTTCACCCAGCACAAAGACACAGAACCAGATGGTGCTGCATGCCAGAGGACAGCACTGCAAATATACAAATGTACATGCTTTTTAACTTCTAGTCCAAGGGAAATTTTCTAACCCTTCCTTTTGAGAAGCATAGGGTTAGTTACTATTTCATTTTCCACATTTGTTTTGCACGAGTGTCCCATAGGCTATCAATAATTACCACGAGGCATAAACTGCAGTCAGAACTTTAACACTGGTCCCCTCCCAGGCTAAGATACCACTTGCCACAGCCTCGCCTCATTCACAGTTGTATCTTCGCATTTTAATTAAGAACAGCATCAGGCAGATATACATGAACACCGTTTTATACAACTAGAGTTACTATAATAATTTTGAGTCAAACATGCAGAGATTGGGTGACTTCTAGCATTTATCAAAGTGAAGGATTAAGAGTGCCAGGGCTATAGCCAGATGGGACAGACAGGCACTATGGGAAGCTTCTTTGTACCATTCTTGCAACTGTCTTAGTGAAAAGCTAAACCCTATTTGGCTTTCTGACGCCAGACCTTTAGTCAATGTTAATCAAATTCTAGTTTTCCAAGTAAAATTTTACAGATGCTTTACATGAACAGATACTGCAATTAGAAACTGTATAAACAGATCTTCAAATAGCACTTTAACAAGAATGCAAAAGCACACACTTTTGTTTGTCAATGTTTCAGTCAGATGCTAATTAAGAAAGTATTCAAACGCCTATTTTCAAGGATCACTCTTGAAAGCATATAGATTAATTCTAGAAGAAACAGAAAATGCTATACTGGCTATCTAATTGGTGTAGTGGTAAATTATGAAGACTGCATTGACAGCTGATGCCAGCTGCCTCCTGGTCATAGATTGTATCTACCTTCATGTTCCAGTAAAGCCGGTGAACTGCAGCTGAATTATATCCTACTACCAGAAATAAGTAACACGGAAGAAGTCAAGGAACACACTTACTTTTTGTCTCTTGTGTAAAGAACAATTCCTAGCAAATTGTTCTTTACCTTTCAAGCAAATTTGCAAGCTAGCAGATGATTAACATTCCCCACAGGTAAACTGCAATTTCAAATAATGACAATTTATAATCACTTTATTAATATTTACTTGTGAAATACAGGGAGACATTATTTCTCAGGTATTTATCTTTCTATTGTGATTTCAAAAAGACCAATCAATTATTTACTGTAGTAAAGAGAAAAATTAAGAGTTGCCTTGCAGCGCTGACACCTTTAGTAGATTTCATTTACCTTTAGTAAATGAAATGTCTGATTAAGTTAGAAAAGTGTGAAGAAACAAAGCCTTACCTACCAAAAATAAAAATTTTTAAAATAAGTGACTCCACACAAACTTGAAACAAATAAGCTAACCACAGTGCCAAGTGATTCATTTGCTACTTTTAGCAGACATCCTCAGAAGACCCTCAACTGTTTTACCTTTACAGCAGAAGAATGGTCAGAAAAAGCCTGAGCGCTGTCAAACATTTAACATTTAGAACTACTTAATGACAAAAAAAGCAACTGTAGGATAATATTTAACAGCCTGGGCTGCACACAGAGTGAACCTATTTCGAGAGCACATTTAGACATAACAGCTGTACAGTAACTGACTGGTTTGGGCTAAAGAAAAATAAATCCTGTATAAACACAGGATTACCTCCTTGCAAAGCAAGTATTACAGAAATGGTTTTGAAGAATGAATGTCAAACAATTTTACCATATATTTACTGAAATAAGTTTGGAAAATGCAATGGGAAAGGAAAGAGATAAACGCTTTCTATTTAGACTAAAAAACAAAAGAAACACCATATTTTCAGAGAAGATGCAATTGCAAACTTCCATAATGGGCCGGGATTAATCCACAATGTCTCTGCTTATCAGACTGACCAATAGGTTGACCTGATCTAGTGGAACTTGCTTTGAGCAAGGCTTGGACTAGATGACCTCCCAAGATCCCTGCTACTTTAAAGAAGATGCAGAAACCTTGGTTTTAAAGTCAGAAATCCTCCACCATGCCACATCTTCCTGATACATAACATTACAACATCGCTTTACAGTATCTGGTGGCAGATGAATTTTTCCTTCCATGTTGGCAACAGGCAACAACAGGATACATAAGTCTCCACCTACCTTCACGGTTTCAGGTACTTCTGCTCTCTTCTACCTTTGTGTGCACAGACAGAAACACCCTCCAACAGTAAGGTAGAAGGCTCACTAATTTTATTTCAGGTCAGGACTCTTCCAAGAGTCAGATCCTCTCCAAAACCTTCTTACAGAAGAGGACTCAATGGAGAACATAAGACCCATTAAAAAAACACTTTGCCTGTTTGTTCGGTTTTTCTTTGTCCAATACACCAAAATAGATCTAGCTGTAAGGGGAACAAAGTTAAAGTTCAATGCTATAAAAGCAAACAAAATCTTACTAAATTACATGCTAATATCATTAGTTTTCCACTTAGCATAGTATAGGTCTTGCTTAGACTGCAGAAATAAGCTGTTCCACATCCTGAGCAACAATTTAAGTGAAGGTTTCATAATACAGCACCCCATCCACTTTCCCATAGACTTCTCTAAAGTCGGTCTTCAGTATGCATCTGTTCCCACATAGCTGTAGCCACTAGCTAAAGCTACTTCATAATTTCTGGGCCGCAGCACATAAATTAAACAGTACAACCTTTAGCTAGCAAAGAAGAAATTTCATCTCACTAGTACTGACAGCTAGCAGTGATTTTCTTGTGCAAGAGACACTCCAAGAGTCCGTATTTCACTTCTGTTCCTAATTCAGCTAGTTTAGCTGACCACTGTATGATTTGAACTGTTGACATCGCAGAATTTATCACAAGAAACTAAGCAAGCTATATGAAACAGATCTCTGTCTATAGAGAAGTTATTTTTTGTTAGCTACACACTGTCAATGCTGAACCAAAATTTTCCTTAAACTAAAAATCACCACAGTGATTGACTAGCAGGTCATCATGACTACGATTCATCACAGAAGGGAGAAAAGGTAGCTTTTAGACTTGTCATCCACATGAGAGAGGAAACAGATGCATAAAATGCAGTATAGCACAGATACTGATAGTATGATTTCCAGTTCCTCTCTAAGAAACACAAGCATGTGCCATGAGAAGCTCATACCTCCTTTATCACGTCTTACACAAATCACCTCAGATACTCAACACCTCAGGTGGCAGCAGTGATAACACCTCTCCCTGCCTTTGAAAAAGTAACACTTCTGATGTTTCATCACAAGCTCAGTATAGTAATAGATTTCAGCTCTGCAGTCCCCAAAACAGAGTATATTCTAGTTCTTCCATCATAGTAGTCCTTTTAGCATCCAAAAATCCCCAACCACTTGATATCAAACAAAGCAAAGCAAGCACCTGAAATACTAGTGAAGACCCATAAGAGGAAGGGACTGTCTTCACTCAGAAAGCAGCACACATTTAATAAAGTCAGTAAATAATTTCTACTAGAGGACTATGTATTTTTTTGAATAGCCCATAACTTAACCCCCCCATCTCCTAAGAATCTTCTAAAGAAACAGAAACAAGAGACCACATAGCCTTGGCACAGAATACAACTACAGGGCTGGCTACACAAGTTTTGCAGTCTACCAGTGTTGAATGCTTCAATAAATGGTTAAAATCACTTTATAGTTAAGTGGAAGGCACTCTGTCTTCTCACAGCCATCTAGTAATTATGACAAGCATTTAGATTTAAGCCTTTTATAGTTCATCCATGTATACAGTCTAAGGGCATGTTTGTATACCATGCCTTCAGCTGTGATCCCAAATCATATTTAATCACATTGATGCACTTCTATCAATCAATTCTACTGAAAATGACTTAAAAAGTAAGAAGCAGTTCCAGAGCTCAGCAGCAAGGAGGTAATTCATTTTATATGATGTGTATATATATACACACACATCCCCCTTTGCAGTGCATTTGTGCTATTATTAGCAATATGTCACCCAACTACTCAGGACAATGTACATCTTGGAATCATAGAACAGTAAATCTATGTCTGAGCCAGACAGAACCATTTACTTTTCCATATAGTTACAGAACAGAGGGTTCCAAACAAAAAACAGATTTATTTTTTTTTCAACAGTCTTTCCTTCCCTCCCCTGAAAAAGGACAAGAAAAGAAATCTTAAGAAAAAGCCATTTCTAATTGATAGAGATATATTTCAAGTAGTCCTGAAGGGAAACTCTTGATTTTTTTATTTCTTTTCATGCTAGAAGTTAGGAGCAAGCCTCAATGGGTATTAACAAAGAAGCAGCAATGCTTTGATAAAAAAACACTGTACACTAATCAGAGACAAAAATCTTAATACCACTTGAATGGGATGATAAACCCTGAAGGATCATCATCTGCTATTCATAGAAGTATGTATTTGCAAGGCCAATTTTAACACAGTTGAACACATACATGTGCCCTTGCTCTCATTAGATTTAACGGCTTCCATAATAAAACACATGCCATCTAAGGCACAATTATCACGTATTCTGCATGATAACAATAAGGATTTTTAAAATTACTAGTACCTTCTGGTTTGTATTGACACAGTACCACTGCTTATCTTTTCACTCCAGTAACCAAGCCATCACAACCCTCCAAGGTGAGCGTTTCAGAAGGTGCAAGGCTGCAGGGAGGAAAAAGGTTCAACTGGAAGTGCAATAGTCTGCTTTGCTAGCTCTAGACACCTCATTACAAACAGGGAAAAATGGCACTATTTTCAACAACAGTAGTTGCAGATTTAGTCTGCTCTATTTCTTCTACCAAAAAGCTGCGATGACGATAAACTGATGGTGCAGAACATTGTGGGACCTCTACAGAAATGGAGGGAGACCAAGAGCAGGACACTTACACAACCTTTGGCTACCGCTCACCTCCAGATTTCTTCCTCCTCCTGAACTACTCTTCTGTACTACCATAAGCAGGTCTTTAATAGATTAAAGAGTTAAAGGTAACACAGGGAACACAAATACAGTCTCTCTTTTCAAAGCAATTAAAGCAACAGCAGTTTGAATAGTATCTTCAGCCAACACAAAGCTGCAGTGATTTGCCACCTTATTAGAGCTGCACCAATTTACCCTGGCTGAGAATCAAGTCTGTGGTACTTCAGTGGGTGATTAGGATAGCTTGCCCTACAGCCTTCCTCACAGACAGTGCAAACTGCCTCCTTTTTGGGAGCATAACCTTGGGGGGATAAAAAAGAACTATAAAATCATTAACAGAGTTTAGGAAAGCAAAGTCTCATTGTACATTTTGTCATACAACTTCACTGCACTTAACAGAGCTTGCCTGTTCCTTCAAACAGTTTAAGCCCTAAGCCTGAAAAGTGTTTCTGCCTTGGGAAAACGCTACGACTCTGCAGAAAGGGACCTTCCCAAGGTGTTCTATTCAGAGATGGTTGTACAGCAAGGCCTCAATTCACTCTGCTTGCCTCTATCTTAAAATAAAACAAGTAATACCTGTTTTACAAAACTTGTCATGCCTTCCCAACTCTGTAGACACACCATCATTTTTATTAGTTTCTTTAGAAGTCAATGAATCCTCTGAAGTTTGCTAGGCAAAGTTCAGTCTCAATGTATCAACAATTTCTAATACAATCATAAGATGTAGATTAATGCATAACTGAATATGATCTCAATTTCTTTTCAGAACTATCTAGAGATATGTATGCAAGCACATGCTTTAAGATACCTTCAGAATAGTTATTTTAAGCCACATAAGCTTTATTTTTACAGACAAACATTTATATTGACTAAATCTGAAAACAATATCTATTCCTTCTCTCCCAGCTTTTTTCCTGTTTTTATTTACATGTAATGGTTAGGGCTCTCAGTGAAATTTCTTCCTGGCAAAAGCATTGCCATATTGCTTGAGAACATTTACAAGCAACTTTATTTTATAAAATCCCCGTCCAGGTAGATTGAATGCAGTATCTGCATGCAAACTCTTCAACCAGTCAAGTTAGTATTTATAAAATATATATATATAAAAACTGTAGGAATTTGACCATGAAAAAAATAACACACTCATCCTCATGAGGGTAACATTTCCTTAATGAATCTCTTAAAAATCTGTTATTTAATACCCCCTCCTCTATTGCTGTAAAGTACATATATCCTTCCAGAACAGAATAAAAACCCCCAAGTCATCTGCAAATCTTAGTGCTGAAGTCAATTAAACCTTACAACAACATGCACAATACAAAGCAAGTTATGTGCAAAATATAATTTCTGAATACACTAAAAACTGCAAGGAGTCCGTGTGTCAAGTGCTGATACACTTATTTCTTGAGCAAATGTTTTTAACATTACGCAAATACATATTTCAGATAAGAAAGGCAATTTCTTATTTAAATGTGACATTCGCTGGAAGAATTACAACACTCATGAAACTTCCACCATAGCCAAACCATAAAGATTAGTCTCAGACTATCCTCTATAAATGCTAGAGTCTGTGACCACACCACAGTGATGTCTGAACAGAAAATTCTGTATTGCATAAGTTTAATTGTATTTTTAATATTGCAGAGAGGCTAATCCTTTTACTAATGTCTGAAATAAACTGGTATGCTGCCACTCATGTTTGACTGAAGTGGCATACTTTTTTTTTTTCCCCAAATGGAGAATTCCATTTTAATTTACCTAATTGGAAAAAAACTGTTCACCAAGAACCTTTGTCTCAACATTGTGTCTGCTTTACTCATCATGACCTGGGATGCCTCAAACTGGCCTTACCAATAACATTATTGGCTAAGCCAATAACAAATATCCTGAAAGCTGCACATAAGAACACATCAGGTGGGAGGGATCTCTGGAGATCGTCTGATCAAAACTGCTCAAGGTAGGTCCAGGCAATCTGTATCAGTTCTCAGCCACTCCATGATAAAGGAGCTACCTAGGGGCTAAGGACAAGGTGGGATGCTAAGTGCAAGCTTTCTTAATTTGCTTGCATTTTGTCAAACACAGCCTGAACCTCAGGCTAGGGTTTTTTAGGCACTGTTGGTACACACTTACAAGGAAAGCAGACAAGAAAGCCTAGGAAATTATGCTATTCATCCATGTCAGTTTTGTTCTGTGTTCACCCTGACAGGGCAACAGCTCTTCTAAACAACCTTAGTACCTTTAGATTACCTTAACAGGTGGTAAATTGGGTTTTGGAAAAGGATAACAACACATGAAAAGAACAAAGCTTAAATACCCATCTTGAAAAGATTACCAGCTATAAGAAAATGGGCAACAGGCAAAATACGTTAAGTTGTAGATACAAATACATAATTATGTTTCAGATTACACTTGAGAAAAATGCTTATTCTTCAAGATGTTAAGAGCAGCAAAGTGTAAAACCTCTCTTTCCAAGCATTTCCACATCCCCAGCTACTGGCCACTGTTTCACAGAACTGTGTACTTGCACTTAGAAAAAGGATAGCTTAACTCTTGATTATATTACACCTTAAAATCTTTAAACATGCAACTTCACTAATCTTTCCTACTTGTTCTTGGACTACACTACACAACCCATTTAGAGTAATGCTGGCAAGGACTTGTCTCTAATGGCTCACCCCTTCACCCTGCACAGAATTCTGGTTCACCAGGGATGAGGGGAAAAAGTTGATACCTAATCTGTACCTTTAAGACTCTGAGCCTTTTGCCCACCTAGCTGCAGAGAACTGATAAGAACAGCAGGTCCTCGAAGAGAAGCCTGCCTAGAAGACAATGGGATTATACAGAGACCGGTTCTGACCACCTGAAGCACACAGCTCAGCAGAAACCAGCAAAAGGTCAGAAGCTTACCAGCGAGGAAGACTTTGAGCCTTCATCAAACGACCACCACCACATTTTACAGAGCATGCGCGGTTGGGGCAGGAACTATGTAAACGATTTCTGGGAAATCGTATGAATGCTCCGTCCTTTTCTCAGAAAACTTATGTATATATATGTATATTGCCTATATAGCCTGAGGGCTTTTAACTCATGTGTATGTTAGGAGGAGAGATCCCCCACACACCCGGCGCCATAATGAAGGAATACCTGCTTAATAACTCTGGTTATTGAGTTTTCACTACATCACCAGCTTGACGAAAGTTACTTTCGAGCAACATTTCTATCAAAATATCCCATTTCCCCAACAGCATTACAGAATCATATTTTAAGTATTCTGCATGAGAAGATTGACAAATACTATGATATATGAGCTTGTGGCTGGTGCAGAGTGCTTTATTCCTCAACTCTGTCAAGAGTTCCTAAAGAGCAAAAGGGGGGAGGAGATCAAGGGAAAGCAAAGCAATTACTGCAACCAAATTTACATAGTGCTTCCCTTGGTAGGAAGCAAAGTACTGGAAGGCAGTATTTTCAAGAGCATCTTGTGAACTTGAATGACATAGTGCCAGGGAGCTGAACTCCACAGGAATTAGATAATCAGTTCTACCATGTTCCTCTGCTGTGGCATGCTTTAATCAACCATTTTTCTGAAGGAAAACAGAGCAGATATGAACTCTTTCTACTATTTATCTCTCTCTCTATATATAAAGAGATATAAAAAAACCTAAACAGGACCATAAGAAAAATATATTTTTCTTCCTTTTACTCTTTTACTACAAGTACAACTTCTCAAAAGATTATTTCTGGCTCTTATGGTTAGAAAGAGTGGAAGTAAACATGGAATTTTAAATGAACCATAGCAGGAATTAGAGAAATTAAGACTCTGAAGACAATATTGCTAGTTTCCAGTTTATCAGAGTAATTGTTCTCTACTTCTTACCCTCCCAGTTTAGATAAGGCACCATGTATTACTGTACTTAATGGGAATGGTGGTCTTTTCCCAGAGTTGATAGAAGTAACAAATTTCGCAGTTGTATTGTAACTAAGAGTTACTGCATTTTAGGATATTCTCCAATCACAGTATTGGAGGACTACTAGAAAATAAGACTGTTTTCTAAATGGTCAGTTAAAAAACAAGTTCTCTTCCCATTCCTGTATCTACTAGTTACACATGTTCCTGGCACACCCACATGTACTGAAGAAGGAAGAGAATTCACCTTCCAGCATTTTTATTTATTTACAAAACATTTTACTGCTAATCTGAAGACAAAATTTAGTATCTGACTGAAAAAAACAGCCCGCAATTTAATCATGTGGAATGCCACATATTTAATTGTCATTGTAGTGAACATAAAAAATTTGGAATTATTATCCAAAACCTTTCAAAAAGTGTAAACACATTTAAGGACAAAACATTTTGCAGGTTCATTTCAAAACTGTTGCCAAACAAAAGTTTTCATCAATAAAAAACAAACCAAAAAGCCACTGATGTTTTTCAAATGCAACTGCTCATATGGTTTCTGAAAGATAGTGAACTGTTAACGTTCAGTTTCACTTTAAAAATAGGACTCAACCATAAACAACCATTTCTGATTTTTCATTTGATCTGATGTATCCCCTGTATCCATTACTCACACCATTCCCTCAACAGCCACTGAACAAAAATTTCCATATAGAAATAATTAAAAAAAAATCCACCATCGTATTCTGTAAGGCTTGAACACTATAAATAGCTGCAAATATTTATTTTCTAAACACATAGCAAGTGATGATATCATTTACATGCTGCATGGCTCCGCTTCACAGAAACGTGTATCTCAGGAAACCAACCACAGATCACACAAGCTTTCTTCAATCAAATCTGCATTGTAATTTCTAAAAATCAATTAGGCATAAGAAGCAATTACCTATTTTTAAGAGCAGTATAATTTGTTTCCCCCTAACTGAAGAACATAACACATGTAAACAAGAAGCACACTGGCCTGACTGCTGTAAACACTGACAACTATGTTAAAATGGAAACTGCAACAGCATTTTCTGGGTAATACGTTAAACACCATTTCAAACTGCACACCAGAAAGTGAGCTGTAGAGTCTCTCAGTTCAGCACAGGGCTCACCTGGCACTAGCCAAGCCTGGAGGTTTCACATACCTTCACACTTCTGCACCATTCTTTATCACACAGAACGACTGCCTCACATTAATCTAAAGCAGTTTACTCTTAAACTACTTTAAGATTAACAATTCATTGCAGTAGTGAATTATGAAACAAATCTCCATCAAAACACCAAGCCATCAAACACCAGGAGAACAACAGAATCAATGTCATTTAAGAGTCACATGAGAGCAGGATGAGCACAGGCAAAATAAGCCTCAAATTCAGAAAAAAATTCAAGAGGCTGGATGCACTAGGTAGATAATGCATGCAGCTGGTCTTCAGTTAGATTCCCTTCAAAACCTTATTTGTTTTTATCCTGCAGCAGTCCTGAAGAGAAAGGGAACACAATAAAAAGGCAGGGTTACGATGCAAGAATGAACAAAGATTGCCCAATAGGTCACTGTCATTGTGCAGCTTAACATCACCTTGTATCCTAGGAAACACCAAGATGCTCCAAATGCCAACAGATCTCTTCCTCAAGTTAAAATTCAGCTCCACTAACGATATCTTTCACTGCTCATCCATTCAAGTCTTTAGCTCCCCGAGGTTTTTCTCATATTCAGCTGACTTCTCCTTAGCCACTTCGCTTCATATGCCTTTCCTGTCCTCTCAGTAAGAGACTAACTTCTCTCAATTTTATTGTTATATGAGTACAGCAATACACTACTCTCCACGCACAAATCAAGAACAACCTGAACAACCCAGCAAGGTAAAGTACAGGAAAAGCAGGATGAGGAGTCTTTCACCTCCTTCTCCTACCATCAGCTTTCACTCAGGTGTACAATGAAGGACGTGTACAGGATCTCTTCTATTGTCCAGCCTCTTTCAGCTCTGTATTCACCCAACCATATATAAACAAAAACATAAAGAAGGAATAAATAGGAACAAAGCTAATCAGATTGGGAAAGAAGAGATCAGGCAGACAGTATATACAGAGAAGAGAAAAAAAAAATCACCGAGAACTAAAACCCAGAAAGAAAGAGAGACAAGAATAAGGGAGGGACTGGAAAACAGAAGTCAAGACAGAACACAAGAAGCATCTTACACACATATTCACTGGGCATCTCTTAAAAGAAAGCTGTTACTATGCTACTTGGTACTACGGTACTCTCCAAAATAAGATCCAACTGAACATATTAGTTCCAGAGAGTTGAATGTGTGACATACCACTTGAAGAAATTTGCTTTTCTATGAATTTTAAACAAGTTACCAGCACATTCATTGTCCAAATTTTCTAAAATGAAAACAAATTAGTCTGATGTCCAATGCCTTACACAAAAAGCAACCCCAGAGTGTTGTACCCCCTGCCCCCACCTTAAACACACCTGGAAACATCTTTACATTACAGACAGGTCATGAAATTTTACTATTCAAAAAATTGAATAAAGTTTTTTCCCCACTACCAACATTCCTTTAGCCTTCAAGTCAAGTCTTTTTTTTCCTCTCAAAGCCACATACACCAAAGATTCTCACTGATTAAGTTTTGCTGTTTCTTGGTGGGGGAACATAAGGACATTTTAAGGTAACAAAGGCCTGATAAAACAGA
The DNA here is from genome assembly GCF_047716275.1 of Strix uralensis. Lineage (NCBI taxonomy): Eukaryota > Metazoa > Chordata > Aves > Strigiformes > Strigidae > Strix > Strix uralensis. Next base: position 113,182,700 of record NC_133974.1, read on the forward strand.
GAAGTAAAGATTCAAACATGGGATTTCAGCTGGTTTACAGAAATTGGAGATCAAGCCTACGTTTCTTCAGGGACTACATACTGAACATTTTCAAGGCACCACAAAAATAACATTGCATGTTATATATACAATGGCTTTCAAATGAGAAATTAAGAAATACCTGCGACTTCCCCTATAAGGTCCTTTGAGTATTCATATTAAATCTAATTTCATATAGCTTTCTCTAAGTGATAATCTCAACATACTTTGAAAATGTCTACTTCTGCATTTTCTCAGCAGAGCACTATCCCAAGGGCCAAAGTTCAGACAACACATCCACAGCAGGACCCAAGAAACTTAAATTCCATTTCCTCACTTCTACACTCCTTTCCAAAACAGTGAATACAAGCCATTTTGGATATTTCCAGTTGTCCTTCTGAGGGGGAAATGGAAACACCTCTAGATAACCAAAATTCACATCATGACCCTGAACCAAAAAGGATACTGAACAAAAAAATTTTGTACTTGTTTAGCAACAGGAGTACTTCAAACCAACAGAAGATAGCAGCCATTCTCCCCCACCTCCTTTTATGCAGTACTGTATCATTCATTTGCTAGCCTAACAGTTAGTTTTTCAGACCTTCTAGCAACATGATGTAAGTAGTGCCAAAAAAAAAAATAATCCACGAAGACCCTGAAGGTTAATTGAAGAACAAAGGTAAAAGAATACACCAAAAAAAAAATTAATGCCAAGATTAGAGACAGTTGTCAACATTCCTGAGCAACAATAGATCAGCATTTCCAAGTGATGATACAAAAACACAGTAACATAGAACCTTCCAAATGATTGTTCCCTAAAGTTTTAAAATTTAAACTTCCTGAATTGCTAAGTATATTTTCATTAATAAATGTCATAATACTTAACTATCCTGTATGGAGTTACAGTATTCTTTATACCAATAAATTCTCACCTTGTTCTGTAAAGTTCACATACAAAATCTGCTATAGCCCTGGAATAATGTGGCATTTTTATATGAGGATGTTTTGCATAATATCTGAGGCTTAAATTAAATATTCAGTGGTACTTAAAAGTCTCCCAACATTAACTAGCTTTGCACCTAATAAAGCAAACACCTTGACTTTACTGCTTTCAACAAAAGTAAGGCCTGCTAATAACAACTGGACTTCTCTTCCTTCCCCCTGCTCAAGTCTCACCCTTGATTCAATACTGAACTATATGTATGTATCCTGGTATCTTAAAATCCCACCAGGCATGCCAAGGGTTCTTTAACCTGCACAGTAATTCCAACTAAATACTAGATATTTTCTATTTTGAAAGTATATTTCCTATATTGCTTTCCTACAATACCTGAAGAATTTTTAGCACATTTAAGGGAGCTATCACCAAATACCCATTTTAATAACTCTTCCTCTATGGGATACTCTTTAAAAATCAGGGTCTAAGTACACTTAGAAAATAAGCTTTTGGTATATTCCCTTGCACTAAATTCACTAAACAATTTTCACCTTTTAAAACCAGAACAATACTCTCTCCTCTTCCTCGACTTGGAAAGACTTTTATTTTTGTAGCCTTCTTTTTAAGCCACTGCTCCATAAAGTCTGACTTACAAATCTGACCACTCAAATTGAAAAGCTCACCTACAGACCTTCACTACTGAGTCTGTGTCTAACCATAGTTAATATTTAAGCAGGAGAAAACATTAGTACTTAATTCTCCATATAACGTGGTTGCAAAGGAAAGATTGCAATTAGCAATTAGGTACATCTTCGCAAGTGGGAAAAGCTGAAGTAGCACAAAGGAGGTTTATGACACTAGAAGAACTCTTCTCAAAGACTCAATTACTTTTTTTCTTCATAACTTCATTGCAGTTTTGCTCTACTTGTACCTTCCAAACAAATTTCCCTTTAGAGAAGAAAAAAGAATGAACCACGTTTTAAACCAGTTAACCCCTTCAAAAACTTGAATGCTAATAGTGTTTGCAGTACTTTGTATTGTTTTCTCCACTTGTATTGCATTTAGTTTCTCCTTCCTCATGCTTATCTTCTATTTCAGTTGTAAAACCTGCAGACATTTACAGACTGCCTAGTGCTCCATGAACTTAGTCTTCATCATTACTGTACTACCTAGAGACTAATGCTATAAAACTTTTTTTTATTCTGTATGGTAGACACAATCCATTTCTTATGGCTACAAGAATAAAGAAGATGCACTATGCTCTTGATCTTTCTTGCTTTCTTCCTGTGACATACTAATTTTAAATTTTTGATTTGTTATTGTAGGTCTTAAGTTTCTAAGACAACCGACAAACAAAAGGAAATGCATACTTTGTAAATCTTTAAACCATGGAATCCCTTGCTGCAGAGGCTTACAAGGTTCCAGAAAGTTCAGATGGCATCAAGAACAGTCTGGAAACACTCATGGATTTAAAAGCCAGTTGAGGCAATTAAACACAATGACATCCTTAGTGGTTCAATATGGAATAGATCACTAGACCCTGAAACCATATTCTGAGAAGCTTCACTACACTCCCTTTATTTTTCCTGGGGTACTGATGCTGAATGTCCTATAGGAAACCAAACACTAAGGCTAGAGATATTTCTGCTGTGGCCTAACAAAGTCACCCTTAAATTAGAGACTGCAGCGTAGAATATGGTATTAAAAACATAGAAACTTCTCTTGGAAAAGAAACAAACACACTGTTCCATGGTTACAGACATCTGTTGGCAAACAGACTGACTCAAAATGATACTTCCACAGTCCTTTTTTCTGTTACTATCTTAGCTGGTCACGCAACCATCAAATCTCCTGCAAAAACAGCTTCATGTTGTTACTTTAATTCACTTAGCTCCTGTGTGTGCCCTTTATTCTGAATTGGTATGCACTGTGGTACTGGCCCCATTTAAACTCCCAGAGTAATATCGCACTTGAGGTTCTGGCAAGATTAATGGGAAGTGGATTTTTGGAAAACCCTTTAGGACTTTCTTTGTAAATGGTCACAGGATGCTTAATGGAATAAGAAGCATTTCTCACAAATCAGCCTTTCCGTGTGGTTTTTACTACTTGGACTCAGTTAGAGGTCTAAGATCCCTACATTTCAGAGGTTACATGAGGATTTTGCCTTAGAGTTCAATTTCTGCATACAAAAAATGCTTTAGAATAATTAATAAGAGGTCATATCAAAAATATTTGATTCCCAAGTTTCTTTTTCAGGAGTTTGACTTTTTTTTTCAGAACACACCAAAAGCAACTAGCTCCAAGCAAAAGTATTTTACAAAGTTAGTTTGCAATGACATATTGAACTGTGAAGTTGCAAGTTTGCAAATATTTTATGATAATCTATCTAAATAAAATATCTTAATTGAAATGCTAGATTTTCAAAACTTCATCAGGGACGTTGCTCCCTCTGACATCAGACCTACTTCCTAACTGATCTGGAAAAAAAGAAGCAGCAGCTCATCTTAGCCCCTTCACCTACCTTTTCTTTGTGCTCTCTAGAGCTCAAAAATGATTTTTCACTTCCTTTTACTTACTCATGCAGTAACACATTTAATAGAAAAAAAAGTTCAAATCATTAACACCATTTCCTTCCCCTATTAATTGTCCCAGAAATATTGTTAATCATTTTGGGATAGATATTGCCAAGACAGACACGTGAAGAGGATTTAAAGATCTTTGCATGAGTCTCCTGACAGCCTCCTCATTGGGATCAAGAATGGATTGCAATCAACAGAAATTTCACTAGAGTCACAAATCTCAACAAGCAAGAACTGCAGCTGTGTTGTTACAGTTATCGAGAAATGCATAAATCTTGCATTCAATAGTGCATTAATAAATTTTAGAACAACCCTCTTATTCAGATACATGGAAAACACTATTCAGATACATGGAAAACACTTACAGGCAAGAGAGAAGGGGTTGATTTTTAGGAAAAAAAATATAAAAATCTGGAGAGCAAGTAAGTACTGGAATGAATCATGCAAGAGTTCAGAGCCTGATCTGCAATTCCTACACAGTTCTCTATCTTCCAACAACAGAGGACCATATCTCGACACCATCCAGTAATAAATTATATCAGATGGCATATCAACTTATCTACAGAGCACGTTTAGCTAACAGAACAAAACCCCAAAATGTCCATGTTTTATTATTTCTACAGACTTCCAAAAGGCCTTTAAAAAAAATGGAAGATATCAGATCTACTGCCTTCAAAGGAAAATTAGTTGATTTTAGTTTATATTACATTTAAGAAGGTACTTTATGAACTAATGATGGCTTTTACCAGAAGAAAATAAGCAGGCTCCCTACTTTGACAGTAAACTTTCATTTGATTATTTTAGCAGACAATTTCACTCACTGTACCATGTAACATGATATAATAGTTTCACATGAAATAGCAATGCCAGCTTCTGCTGTACAGTCTAGGTAGAAGAGAATCGGAATCCAGTTGCATAATGAGCTTCTCCTAATAAACTTTACAGCCTTCTGAGTTAAATGTCAGTATTGTTGTAAACGTGCAAGTGAACCTGGTATTTATGTTAGTCTCTAACTGCTCACACAACAGGAATTTGTAACTCAGAAGGAAAACCCATTGAAGACATTACGGTGAGCTACTATTTCCAAAAAAAACCAGGTGCCAAATACATTAATGATGTAACTCTAAATTTGGATCATTCTGGAAGACCACAGAGTTCAATAAATTACAAGCTGCACAAGTAATTCATCTTGGCTTGAAGCACCAGTCACCATTAGCTCCTGCTAAAGTAGGATTCCTTAAGGCTAATAACATGCTTTTTCTTACCTACTTCCCCAATAGCAGAATGTTTACTTATAGGTAGATAGTTTTTCACTGGCTTCCAGTTTCAGAAATGCATTCGAGAAGCAAAAAAACAAAGCTTGATTGTTGTATTGCATGCCTAGTCACCTAGCAATCAAATAAAACATTTGCAGTCTCCAGAAGAACTATAGTCATCTGCAAAATGGTCAAATAGCCAAGGCATTTAAAGTGGCAACCACAGAAACTAATGACAGATGCAATTAAGCTTGTCTGTATGTTTAAGAATTACAAGTGATCTAGCTAGTAATTTTAAGTAATAATAAATACAAATTTAACCCCATTTGCACAAAAACAAACCTTAGAAGATCAAGGATTGATCAAATAGATCAATCTCTTTACTTTCAGGTGAATAACAGTATTTCTGTGATGAAGTTGTATGCATCAGAAAAGCCAGGTCTTCAAAGATATTTGTGCATCTCAGCCCAGACAAGTTCATTAGCAAATTCCCACAAAGCACAGGTGAAGCCACAGCTTCATAAGCTGCCTAAGCAGATCCAGAGGCTTCTGACAAGAGGTTGACCTGCCTTCACCGTGCAGTCACACTGTCTATGCTCTTATAGAAACTCTCATCCTGCTACATGGCAATCCAGATCAACAAAAGGGCTGACCATGCTAAGATTAAACAAAAATTTTAAATCTCTAACGTATCTTTTTTGGAACTTGACCTGGTTCCAAAGCTCACCTACTTAAGGGAAGAATCGGGGACCTGCAGCCACTGCACAGGGAGAAGAGGCGAGCGCCTCTTTGGGAGGAAGCCCACAGCTTGACAACTGCGGTTGTTTTTAACTCACAGGGGCAGCCCCATGGTAGCAGTAATTTCAAAGTGACATGGGCTTGTGTTTAGATGAAAGGACACTTACAGTTATGGTACTGAAATTCTGGAACTCGGCGCTGAGTTAGTAACTCTATCATAGACACTTCTGAAGGTCAGGTAAGTGATTTTTATCCCTTTATGTGACAGTGTCCAATTTCTTGAGATGATGGCTACCACAGCAAACTAGTTTACAGACTTCCTCTGTCCACTCATTTGCTATCTCCTTATTTTACCAGGACAGCTGACTGAGCAACTCCACAAAGCAAGTTACCTTAATGATCCATATTAAAGAGATGACTCATTTTTCCTAAGGTGATTGCTCACAGGGGTGAACAAACTAGACGGTGTTTAGCTTCCTGAACAGTGTGAGGAGAACCACGCCTGCTGACTCTTCAGTAAGGGGCAATATGCTATGCTAGTTCATATACTTTATAATATATATACTTTATAATAAAAATTATGTGCAGGACAGACCCCTTTCAATACTAGCTGCAGAATTTAAAATGAAGCTCCCAGGTTATATCACACTTCTTGTCCATCAGCATACAGGGTATATATGAAGACTTTATTAGAAATTAATGTTCTTCAGATCATGGTAACCAAATTCAAGACAAGCAGATACAAAAATGGTTATTTGTTGAATTAAATGAAGAAATGCATATACCTCCCCCTCCCTCTAATCTATTAGTCCATTTTGCCTGTGACTAATCTTCTAGTCATCCCTCAAAAACTACAAACCTTGCCAGCCCAAGTGGTAGCAATTTGAATTAAAAAAAAAGATACTAACCTTTCCCCTTTCCTTACTGCCTTCTCTTGTGTTACATGTGTTTGCTGCATTTGTCTTCTTCAAACTAAAACAAGCCTAGTATTACAAACAGATGTCACTTCTTTAAAACCTTTCATAATTATACATGTACATGAACGTGGCATCTATTTCTGGAGTAGAAAATGCAGAAATCTGGCAGAGCTAATAAGTACCCTGCATCTCTTCCACAGGTGCTACTTAAACCCACTTCCCCCCACCATAACTTTTTCAAGTTTTATGATCACAGTTTTACTGTAGTAGCGTAGAAAGTAGGAAGTTCCATGACATCCTTGCTACTATACATTCATCAGAAAGACATAGTATGTTCAGAAATGCTTTGCACAGAACTTTTTTCTTCTCCCAGCTTGCCTTCTGCATCCTCTGCATGAATCTGACTGCTGAACTCCTAGATGTTAAAGTAACTTTGCCAGACCTCCCTGCTCCAAGATCCCCTTTGTGTAAGCGTGCCTGAAGTTACCAAAGCATCCAGTTCACTGAGCAGGATCCCTTGTGCTGCTCTGACAGCCCCAGTAAGCCACTGGATGGAGACAGGAAAGGAGGTAGGAGAAAGAAGAACCCTCAGTCTCTTTCCTGTAGTGATTAATACTAAACTTTAATATTTTTGCCTACAGCTGAGGCAGGGGTAATACAATATTCACTTTATTCCCTGAAAACATAGTAGTTCTGTATGAAGTCACTCAGCAGTCACACCCGACTCCTTTCTCTAATCCCCATACTTCAGAAACATTCATCCTCAATCAGATGCAAAGCAACAGCAAAAAACAAGACTTAAAACTGAAATAAGAATATTTAAGCATGTTTAATTGCTCTCTTTTTCCTTCCCCCCAGCTGAACAATATTTAATTCAAACCTATTACAAAGCAGAGTATAACACTTGGAGTCTTCAGTGGCTAGTTATGCAACATTGCAACGGATAACAGTTATGAGTGTTACCTGAGGAACAAAACCATCCAACTGGAGATGGTAGGAGGGCAGGTAAGTTCTTAAGACACTGTCACACACTTTTGTTCTATTCTCTAAATATAACTCCTTCCATGTATGCCTGACCACACACGTGTAAATGAGTAAATTTAATATTTAAACACTACAACATGCAGGCATACATACACATTCACCCTACTGCAGCACATTTTTATGTATCCTACCTTTTTCCTTTATCTTCTTTTCAAACTCTAAGGAGTTTATCACCACTATCTTTATATTGGCCTCAAAAAAGCAAAGGTAGCTGAAATAACTGGATCAAAACACATAGTCTTCCTCATCCAAGTGCTCTTTTAAGCATTTAATAATCTTCCAAATATTAGGCAGATCAGCATTATTAAAGCTTCAGGATGACTTTCAATATTTTCACCCCCCCATTTTTTCCAGATGACCAGACTATTTTACATTGATATACATTAATTTTCAAAAAACATGTATTGAACCAAGTTTTTCAAGTTGATTAAACAAGAACTAGAGACATCAGTTTTGTTGCCCTTTCTAATACTCAGCCAACATGCAGTGCTTCCCAGGCATAGGCATGCATTTAGAATTTGAGAGTACAGGAAGCTGAAGAATAAGAGGAGAACTGGGATTTGTGACTTCCTCAGCCCCTTCTCTTTGGGTTTAGATTATTGAAAAGATCTACAGAAAACTATGTCACTATAACAGACTATAACAGTGGTTTCTTTGAGGAGGGAGAGGAGAAATGTTTGTGTTTTGGTTTTCCTTTTTGAGTCCTGTGTCCCTCTTGCAGGTGGTGGTAAGAATCACTACCTTCCAACTACAGGTAAACACAGGCACAGAGGTAAGTCTTCTGTTATTCTCTGGAGACTCGTAATACAATGTTTTTTGAAAAGTCATGATGCAATAGCCTTAAGCCTCCATGTAAATAAATAATGTATTGCTATGCATACAGAGGAAGAAAGGCATTTCATTCAGTATGTATCCTTTTATAACATCAGTTAATGGCTTTTCAGATCAGTATTAGAACTGCACAAGAACAATCCTTTTAGAAAGATGAAAGCCATTTAGGAATGAGTCAAATCTCTTATAGCATTCCTTAACAAATTACTGGTCTATTGCAAGGACCATAATGTTCCTCCACTTTCAATGAAAGTTATAAGGCCTAATGTGAAAAAAAAAAAAAAAATTTGGCTACCAGAGGAACTGAGCAGAAAAAAAAAAAAATCAATCCAAGATGTCCAGGTATCTTTTAGGCTGTTGCTACTATTGATTCCTGTCCATAAGTGTGGTGTGGAAGACCATATTTGACTACAGAGTATTATAGTGTAATCACATGGTTTGTTATTCTTGAATAGGTCTTCCAAATATCTGGTATGTTCCTTAAAATTTGCTTAAGCTTCATTTCAGCCTTCACTACGCTTCTCCTTTAAGACTAGTACTAGACTTGTTATTGCAATGGATTGGATTATTACAAACAATTAACAAGAGAGTTTCAACTCTATCACATTATCATTCTGGAAGAGTCATGAAATAGAAAACATGGTACTAGAAAGGACATCCTGGGTCACCAATTTAGTCCTCTAATATTAGAATTAATCACATCATGTAGTCTACCTACTTTCCTTCATACCTCAGAGGAAAAGTAGTACACACAAGTATTTATTAGGACACTCGAAGAGTCTTTGCAGTTTATAGAGGCAGGAAAATGACCATCAGTGCAAATTCCACTCCCACACACATCTGTCTCTGTCTTGCATTACCTGGTTGATGCATATTGATTACAAACAGACTTCAAAGTGAGTAAGCTATTAGATGTTCTCATCTCAGCAATGACTTTGCAAAATGTGAAGCAAAGGTATGTGCTCAGCCCTTAAAAATCTTATCAGCTTTTATGACTCAAAAGAAAATTTACTTTTTGGAGTTAAAAACCTTTTTCTTCAAAGACACAATATTTGAAAGTTCTTTTCCCATAAATAATCTGCCTTCTATAGAAATTAATATTTCAGAGACAGAATATCATTAGTCATCAACAGAGTGTTTTCAATTGTCTTTAAAAATGGATTTTTTTAAAAAGCCACCACACCACAATGAAGGAAGAGATCACTCTGGATTGCCCAGTGCTTTTCTCTGAAGTTGGATACATGCCCTATCCAGTTAAGTCCATGTCACCACTATTCCATGAGACATTGGAGAGACTGTCCTACTGTAGTCTTTCTTTAAGTCTTCTTTCTCCAAACAAAAATAATGTCTGAAAGTATAAAGGGTTAAGTTTTCCCAAGCCTCAAGTTCATATAAGCATACTTTTACTGCTCAGCTGTTTGGAATCAACCAACTGTTTTCATTTCAAAAATACAGATTTATCTTTTCAAAGGCTATTTGACAAACAAAGTTCAGAAAAAAACCACCACAAAATCCCTTTTCAGTAGCTGTAAGACAATAGGTATTATCAGCAGGAATTCTTGTATATTTGTTAATACAACACAAAAACTTAACACAACTTTTTTCATACATTTAGAGTTGCTACACCAGCATTTTTAACACTTTGAATGAGGAGAAACTAGGTAAGGTTTTCATGATTAAAAGCTCTGTGTTAGTTTGAACACAACTTTGAGGAGTTTCTACATATTTTTTTAAAAAAATTAATAAAATAAATCCCATACTGTAAGTAATAAACACATTTTGATCTTGGTTGTATCAACAGAAGGTTTTAAAAAAATCCAATGAAAAACCATCTCCCACCCTCTCAAAATCATGTCTTATACCTGAAGAAAAATGTTTGTCCTTTAGTTTTTTCAAATAACCTATCAAAGATCAAAATCAATCTGCAAAAACTCTGTCTTAACAAACAAAGCAGTAAGGTAGATGTATACTTATTTATTAGTTTATACATATGAACACTGCCTAGGTATAAACTGATAGCATATCAACTCAGTACCGTAAGATCTTAACAGTTATTACATAATTAACAGCAAAACTGCACTTTATATTTGCAAAACTTTTGCACACAAGGCATTTTAGGATCATATTTTAAAATACCTTATCCACTATCTATGAAAATACATGCTGGAAATGGCACTGTTTTGCATATTACAAGATGTATTTGAATATAAATGCACTCACTGCATGCAGAAGTAACTCTTATAAGAAAAAATTGCATAAATGGGCAAGCTATAAATGAGCTTCAAGTAAAACAGATGCATCCATTGATGCAGAAATAGAAGTCCAGCGAGAACAAGGGTGGGACAAAGACAGATATCCACTCCGGGGAAATACATACACAAATTGCCATCCCAGTTGTTGCCAGATTGTAGTGCAGTGGGGTTTAGAATGGAATGTACAACAGGAAGCTCAAAGTTTGCAAAACCGTGCACCCCACAAGTCCCCTTACTGAGCAAGACTGCATGAGTTTCCTCAAAGCACTGAAATGCCTTGCCCTGTTACTGTGTCCAATCATTAGAGTAATAACTGATATTAAGTCAGCTGTTCAAGTTTACTTACATGATGCAAACCAACTATACAAGCAAAAGTGTTTTGAAGTGGGACTCAGCTACACACCAATGATAAGCAGCTAATAACTCTATCAGAAATTTGTATCCTTTTCTTGGCAAAGGACTCCTTTTTATACTGACATTCACTGAGCATCCTGCTAATTTTGAAGAGGTAGCTAGATAGGCAGAGCACAGTATTTTCCCACCTTTTTCAGATCAAGCTCAGTAAAGACTCGCTTACTAACTACTTAGATACCTATATGTAAAAGCAGCAGAGCAGCACAAAGCCTGAGGGTGCAAATGACCGTAACATATTGTCTACTCCAAGTACTATGGAGATATCGTACATTTACTTCCATTCAGTTACTAGTTATTTATTTGTTTCTTTCTATAATGGTGAGATTTAAATATCATGCATTTGACTGCACAAATTAAGGTGGCAGATTTTGGTTGATTAGCACAGCTCAGCCATTGCTTTCAAAAGACAAATCATACGGCAAGATTCTTCAAAAAAACCACATACTTTTCAGCCTGCTTATCCCTAGCACAAGGAAAAACTGACAGGGCACTTAGTGACTGGTGGAAAATTAATTTGGGTCACTCTACAGTACGGTTGCTATAGCAACTGCATGCAAAATCTAGTAGGCACGCTCTTCATCAATGTTAATATAACATCAGCCATTCTTCACGAATTTTTAATCAATGTAAAACAAAATGTGTTTCATAACTAGATATAAATTAAAACAAAACTCGTAATGTCAACTCCTCTCTGTCAAAGAAGAAAGGTCACCACCTCTTCCTTCTTGCGTACAATAACCTGTCACATCATCTTAATTTCTCAAGAAACAATTTCCACACCTAAATGTCACAAAAATAAGCACTTCTGACTAGAATTAGAGAGGAAGGGTCAACTTGAAGGAAGGTGTTTTCCTAGATGCATGAATTTAATACCTGTGGTTTTTTACAGTAAAGCTCTGGGCCAAAATAAAAACTCAGTATCACCAGTTCAAACCAAAACAACCTTGCTGGCTTTACACAAGTAAGACACATCTTTATCTGACCTCTTGTTCAAATATTTTACAATCTGACCTCCAAAAGATATACTTTTGACCAGACACTGTGGGATGTTAATGCCTGGAGCCAAGAGGAGTTTTTACATATACATACCAAACTTCTTAGCTTCTTTTTTTCCAGATTATTTATTTTAAGGTGAACTTTGTTTCAAAGCCTGCTTTAACTCTTAAATCTAAATGTAGTTGAGTATTTTAAGACTAGACTTTTCTGTCAGCTACAATTAACATCACAGAACCAAAAGGCTTGAGCTATAAAAAGCTTAAGAATCACAGTTTCTTTCCTAGACAATGTTAGACCGATTTAGTTTTAGAACTTACTCCAAAGACAGTACATAGTTCTATAAATATATAGAACTGAAGGAATCCTTGATGCTACAAAAAACACCAGTCCAAAACACAGAGGACTCCTCTACCCCTCCAATAAAAGAAAATCTATTTCCCTCTTTCCCACTAACAGTATATTATACAAGTATTTTAACCAACACAACAAAAAAGCTGGCATTTTACTTTTCACAGTGTATCTACATGCCATATTATGGTGATGACATGGCTTTGTTGAGCATTATGCTACTTTAAAATGCCACTGCACCGAGGGCTACTATGTCACTTGACGTTTCACGGGGCCTGAATGTGATTTTGGGGTTCGGCAGCTTCCCTCAAGACAAGTTTGTAGAGTATGTGGTTGATTGAACCAAACAGAGATAATTCTTAAAATGGATCTTCACCTCCTCTGGGCTGTTTCCCAGGTATGGTTAGACAAACAAGCAAGCTGGTTTTGACCTGTAAAGTCACCATGTGGCTGTAGGATGTTGATACTTAAAAGTTTAAAAACTATATTCAAAGCTTTGATTTGGCAGAACAGCCCCAATCTACAAAACTGTAAGAGGACAGAACTATTAGCCTTCGGTGTTACACCAGGCATTAATTTGCCTCTACATTATAAAGCATCTTAAAAGGTTTTAATCTGGATTAAAATAAGAGTCCCAACAGCCATTCCAAGTATGCTATTAAAACACAGTTAAATGAAGTGTTGGGGTTTGTTTTTATTTATTTCACAGGAGTTGGAACACCAATACCTCAAAACATGCTAGTTTCCAAAATCAAATAATTGATGACTCTTCTTAAAGTTGCCCCTAGCTCTTCAGGATCAGAGAGCAACTACAAGCTTTCATTTATTTTTATTTCTTCCTTTTTAAACACAGATAAAACATCTTTTTGGACCAAGTAAATTGGTTCTGTAATAAACAGAGTATCATCAAGAACAACAGCAGACTAGCAGAACTTCTCTTAGTATTAAAACAATGCACTTCAGTGCTTGTTTTTCAAAAGGTGGTGGGGGTGGGTGAGTTTGTGGTTGGTTTGTTGCAAATTATTTTTTTTACACACTAAGTGGTGAGAAGGTAAAATATTTCACAGCTGCTATTACAGATCTGCCATCATCTGACAAAGATATACAGTGGAAGACTGTAAAAAACCCTAAGTTTTTGGACATTAAACAGCTATTAGCATCATCCACTGTCCATAATACATTTGCATTTAAAAATGCGTTAACTTTTGTGCATTTTTCCCCTGAAAAATTCCCGATGCATCAGTGCCCCCCGATAAGGAAAAACAGACTGCATAATGCACACAATTTAGAGCTGGAGAGAATCAGGATGTTACTCTTAAGCCCAATTTTAAATTTAGATTGTCACTCTATTAGGCAGAGGCACCCTACTGAAACAAGCAAAAGTAGTTTTATGAAAAAATACCCACTTGAAGACAAAAATCTAAGGCATAAAACTAAAGAGGCAAAACAAATTGTATAAACAATTTCTAGTGAAATAGATGCCAAGTATTCATGGTTGATATACTGCACTTATGTTTTGAATTATTTGGATGACATTTGGGATAAAAAAGGTGTTATTTTATACAATAAGATTATTCTCTAAATAGAGAGCTTTTCCAAGGCTGTTTAATTATTTCATAACCACAATAGCTTGGCTTTTTAGTTTAAGCAAATAATGCTTTGAGCTCTGAGAAGTTGAGAACAAACAGTTTCAATTCAATGAATCGTTATCAGCATGGCGAGTTTCTAAATGCACAAAAAGAAGATACTCCCTGAATCTGTCATTACAGGCCCTTGTAGGAAAAAACACCAGGAGAGATTAAAGTTTTGGTCCTGGATTCTCTAACAATTCCTTGTTCAGTACCTAGCAGATGCACAGACGAGTATTTTAAGTTATCTGTGTTTTCCACATATGTAATTACAGGCATAGACAGCTAAGAAATCCACATTTAACTGGCAATAATGAGTTGGGAAATAATGATTTGTGAAACAAAAAGGCCCTTCCTTTCTTTCCACACAACAGTTTTTAGTATTCAAATTTAAAATTCAATTTAGCTAACCTGGTTGACTGGACACCACTCACAGGCACTACTGCTGCCCTATCCCCTAAGTAACCAAAACCCCAATGCTCTTCAGTGGGGGAGCTTCCCAAATCCTGTTTGTTGAAGCTGTTACACTTCCACACTGAAGCACTGAGGAGTTGAAATTAAATTCAAATCCTCCATGGCAACAGTATAATTTGAGCCTATGTCTATCATATTTTATGTGAACCTTCTTACAATTAAGCAATTTATGTAAGAGACCCAGAAAGGATGCTGCACTCTAACAGACACCTTCAGACAGGGAGGGAAAAAAAAAAACACTTCTCTTCAAATCCTGACAAATCTTAGTCTTGGCAATAGTGAATGGTTCAGCATCTGAGGTGAGTCAGATTAAGACCAGAAGCACAACATAAGGCAGCTACAGCACACAGGCATCAGAAAGTCAAGTGCTCAGAGACTTCTGGCATAACCAGCATTTGTGACAGTTTAGCAGAGTTTGATGGTCTAAATTTGAGTTTCAGGCACAGCTATTAAAACCCCCTAACAAATATCTTAGGTTTTTAAAATGAAACTTGAGTTTTTCTGTACTGCAGAGAACCAAAGAGAGCAAATGTCAGTATTTCAAAGGGCTGGCATGGAAATAAGCGTATTACACCTTATAAAGTGCTCACTAATTTGGTCAGAGAGGATATTCAGGATGAATAAACTGCATTGAAAAATAACTGCAACAATCAAGAGGTTTCAGCTGAAGCATCATGTATTTTTGAGCAAATCCCCTTAGTGGTTCAGAAGACAAAACTGAAAAAGTAAGAAATAAAATACAAAC
Organism: Strix uralensis; assembly: GCF_047716275.1. Lineage (NCBI taxonomy): Eukaryota > Metazoa > Chordata > Aves > Strigiformes > Strigidae > Strix > Strix uralensis. The sequence goes on from NC_133974.1 coordinate 113,197,877, forward strand.
TTAACCGACATCCGGCCCAAGTGTTACCCATCAGATTCAGTATCTCAGGTGAAGTTTAGTATATCCAATGTATCGAATTAGTAAGTTACAACGGATTTCTGCTGATAAAAGTGAATGAATCAAACAGCAAAGGTCCACCACAAATCTGGTTCATAATTTACAGCTCAATTGGCTTTGACTTCATCTAAGCAGTGGAAAAAGTGACATGCAAACCCTAATAAACATCGTGACACGTTCCACGTTCCACCCAATTTGCTTAATACAGTGCTTTGGCACAGCACATTATCTTTTCCATCTTTTTAACTTAAGTTTTTGGGGAACCGGAGATGGTTAATACGTTAAGCACCAAATGTCACAGAACAATTAAGGGCTTAATCTGGGAACAGACTGTCTGGTAGGACCTTATTTAACTGAAGCCAGGGTGAATGTCAGTATGCTCACCCTATCCCCCAGTTTCCAACTGGAACTTCAATAGACACAACATCTGCACAATCACCAGCTGAAAACAACATTTCAAGGCCCTCACAGTCTCAAAATCTCAAGAACCTGAATTATATTACCTATTTTTCAGACAACTAGCTTGAAAACTGGAAGAATGAATATGTAAACATAATGGAAATAATTAGTGACCTTATTAACTTGGCCCTTCAGACATTAAATACTTATCTTTACTCTTCTCCACAAGTTTATTGCACAAACTGCTCAGTATAATTGTAACTTACTAACAACATCATAGTTCAAGGCCTGCTTGCACATAGACTAAGGGTTCCCATTCCAGGGGAAAACGTGACAATAAAAAAGCTAACCTGGACTGACACCTGCCAAGCGAGATACACAACTCTGAACCAGAGTTAAAATAACCAGCAACTCAGTTTTAAACAAAGCCTTAACAACACAGGAATTGGGGAAGCACATTTACTCCCCCATGGTCTTAAACCACAATACTACTAGACAATACAAATTAGATATATAAAAACATATCACTAATGCTAAATTCTATATACAAGCACACATATGAAATGCCATTACCTATAAAAGACATAAAGATTAATCAAAAAAAGACTGACAGAGCTCCTATAAAACACTTGGTTTCTACTATAGCATATTAAAAATTTATAGCTCTTCAAGAGATATGGAAAGAAAGTCACAGCTACTTTGTGGTCAGAACCAAATTATACATGTGAACCTGCCTCAGTTTCACATTGGTATAACGTCTTGAATTTTACAGCTAAACGCAGCTGAAGAAACCAAGGGAATATCTGTTCAATATTTGACCAGTGATTAAATACAGCTATGTAGGAAGGATTTAAAAAACAAAGGGCACTACACTGGCTCTCAATACCAGTCACAACTACAAAATTTGGGCACGGTTTAGAGGGCTACGCAAAGCTATCTGTGCAAAAAAAGCATCAAAACAAATGAAGGTAACATTAAATTTAAATTGGTTTGTTTGCCAAGGGCACATGACAAACTTAATATAATAGTTGCTGATTAACAGGAGAATTCTGATCAATATATTGACTTTAAGAAATGTATAACAAGATAGATTTTTGCAGCTGCTCCCTTCATATTAAAACATGCTATTGCCAACAGGCCAAAGATCATAAAAAAAAAGATTAAAATCTATAGTGTTTCTCACATTATTCATACAAATATCTAAGATGGCTCTGCTGCAGACTAATTGCCTTAAAAGCCCATTAATACAGCAGGATTTAATAAAAAAAAGACAAGAATTTTATTTTAAATATCATATTACAAAATTGGCTATAGGTAAAATTTCACAGCAGACAATATCCTGGCTATTTTCTTAGCCTCACATGAGAAGAACCAGGCCATTTCAATTAGTTAAGGCTACACACATGTGTAATAGCTGACATTTGACACACCTACCCTGCACAATTACTGTATGTAGCAGTCACAGTTAGTGCAGTTAAAGTATTCATAGACTTCAAAAGTGTAAACAGAAGTGCTTAAATTTAGAAACAAAAATTCAGTGCCAGAAAAGACTCTGAAACTAGTAACTGTTCACCCCCACACCCCAGTCCCATTTTACCTGCTCCTGATAAAATGCAGGTTTGCATCACATTAGAAGGTTTAATGGGTAGTGTCTGTAACACCAAAGCCCGTTAAGCAATGCTAGAAATAGCGGGTACAGCCACCTTGTTTGTATTTCAGACCATTGATGATTTTCAGATACCCCTCCCAGTAGTCCCTGTACGCAGGTCCCAAGGAACCACAAAATGTGCTTCCCCTGAATCAAAGTAAACTGAAAACCATGCTCCAAGGCTGCCCCTAACACATCACACACACAAAGAGGCATTCCGTCCACTGGGTCACTCTGAAATTTGTCAAAGATTTTAAGAGAAATCATTAAATCTGTATACTGTAGACACAAGTTCATCAGGTCTGACTGCTCTGCTCTACAGCCCTCCACCTGTTTATCCACCTGCAAATGGTGGCGGGGCCTAATTAATGATGGGTCTGGACTCAACCAGTTTCTGCAGTGTGATAGGATCCTATTTATAGCTGCATGTAACATGATACAAATCTGCATTGGGGAAATGGTCACAATCATGCATTTTATCATTACCAGTAAAAATTGTTTTATTCCTGCTTTACTCACTAAGAACACAAAAGCTTAATTGGTATTATTTGCTCACTGGATTACAATATAATCATGTGATATGATTGTTATGTTTAGACTGTTAATCCTAAACATACAAATAATCAGAACTTTCAGATGATCTTTGTGTTCATAATATGCTAAGAATAGTGCAACTTGATAGCAATAGCACCAAACTGAATACTGCTAAAAGCAACAGCTGTAGCTCTCCAGCCACAAAAATACATAAAGAGGAAAAAGAGCAAATTATTTAAAAGATAAAATTTGAAATAGCACTTCAGTAATTGTTGATTTTTCATATTTAAATAAATTAGCTGGAAATGACTTTTTGCTGGTATACAAACTCCTGTTTAATCTCCAAGATTAATATGCTAGTTTAATACATGCATAAAGCATAAATTAGTTTTGGAACATGTACTGCAAGTACTTATTTATAAACTCACAGCAGTCAAAGGTATGCAACTGCAGACTGCATTTATCTCCTGACCGAAATGCTTTGCTGAGCAAAATATAACTACATCACCCAAGTTGCACTATCACTTCGTATAACATTATAACTTCAACTAAGGAAGCCTTTTGCAGTGAAAGAATGCACAAACGCCATTTGTGCTGGGTGCTGAGAGTTGAGTAGATCAGCCGTCTGTGAACAAGAAGTCTGAATAAGATAGGAGACCAAACAAAAAAAAAATCTGTTTATACCATATTAGCAGCATCTGATTACTTGATTTCTCAGGTGTTTAAAAGAGGTAACAATCAGTACAGAAGTGAGAACCTGTACTTTTATCTAGAAACCCATCCAGTGGCAATACAGGATTCACAGACACTCTCTATTTACTTCAACATATCACCAGTGTGCAAGACCTCAGTGGCTTAATTAGCCTAACCAGATAGGCACGTTTCTAAATTTGTGTTGTCAGGGTTTTTTTCAGGAATTTGTGCTTGATTTTAATTCACAAGTCTTTTACATGTAAAACATCAGCAAACACTCCATTTACAGATCTGGAATATAATTCTGTGTTCTCTAGACACAAAATACTACAACTCATTCATTCTTCTGCTTAAATTGGGGGACCAAGAGCTGGTTTTGCAGCCCATATCTATTCAAATAATTGCCAAAATACTGATTTGGCATTTGACTTTCTTACACACCATGACTCAAACTTTCATATAAATCACAGGACTGCAATTAAAATCCTCTCATTCAAAATTTAACACAAAGTATTCACAGTCTATTTACCAACTCTGGAACCACTAAGACTGTAGGAATCTCCACTAATTGAGAACTTTTGCTTAGGATTTCTGACATAACTGAATACAGCTGTAATACAACAGAGATTCACAAATACATATATTTTTTTAACATCTACTTCAAGTCTAGCTGCTCAGAAAATGCTCCAAAAGCTTCATATCCTTCAAAGAATACATTTTGGCTCCAAATATCTTGGGGGCTTCCCCCCAATTTTGGGTTTCTTTTCTTCCTTCTTAATATAATATACTGGAGAATATTATCAGCAGACACTCTTAATTTTCACTAAAACAAGACTTAGTAATTAGTACCTAGTACTGATCTGATATTGGTATTCTAGGCAACAAGAGAAGTTGCCAAAATAGCCTAAAAAAACCCCTGCATTCATCTGATTTCAGGTGGTGCAAACTAGTCTTGCTTATCACTTGTTCATCTGTATGCTACATCCCTCCTCCCTGCCCAGCACCAGTATTTAGATTTTAAGTGCTTTCAGGGTATAGACAACGAACTGCTCTAGTTTCACAAAACAAGTTCTCTCTTTGTAGTCCATGCCTCCATAGCATGCTTCCCACCCCATCACACCAAGAGAGAGAATGCCATTGCACAAGTCCATGCTGCTCACATATATTTCCACCCCTTCATCTCAAAAGAGAAAGGAGGAGGGTAACAAGGACAATCAAAACCACAAAAGGCCTTTCGAAGAGGAAGAACTTTATAGGCTAGGGCTGTTCAATTGAAGTGCTGACAGTAGCAGGACATTACACATGACTATAAAGTCACATTCACAATGGGAAGGTGAGCAAGCAACACCACAATGTTCACAATTTTTCTCCAACACACACACACAGGAGCCATGAATGAAGAAGAAAGAGGACAAAGCAAGAGATCATTCTTCACACGGTCCACAGTTGAGGTCTGGGGGCTGGTTATTTCAAAGCAGGATTAGACAATTATATGGACTAAAAGTCTAGCAACAGCTATCAAAAGCAGACACCACTTGTAACTCAGGAAGCCACAGACCAAAAATGCTTAGAATACTCTGGAGCAGTCTTACTACATGTTTACCCATATTAATGTACTTTCTGGTAGTTTCCAGAAGTAGGTGCCAGGCATAAGAGAACAATAGACCATATGGACATTGTTTGTTATGGTAGTAAATTCACATTAATTAACCCAAAGCCACACCCGGAGCCATTTATAAAACACCTGATCTGGTCAGGTGACACCCTCCTTGAAAAGTATTGTGTCCTCACACCTGGTAAAGATAATGAAGATCTTAAGTTCAATCACCATAAAAGTATTTGCTACAGTTTTGTATCCCCAGCTGAATTGTATCTACTCCTGAATTAGTTACAGCTGGTAGGAAGCTTACTCTCAGGCACAAAATGAACCATAGGAAAACAAGAGAGTACAGAATAATTTACTTGGTGTTTTGTCTTAGTCATAACTTAAGTTTTATCATCAGGTAATACTGCAAAGTCCCACACATTGTGCTATACCTTGAGGAGAGGAATGGGAAGTACAAACACATCTGTTCAAAGGCTTTTTTGATCGTACTACAATATACAGCAAACTCTTCTATGACTATTGTGAGAACAAGAGGAGCCGGCAGGGAAACTGCTGAATGAAATGTTACTATGTAAGCTTTGCCTACCACTTTTACCTCATCACCCTCAGTAACTGTGTTTAACTTCTGAGATCTTAAGGTATTAATTTTTCTTCAAAATATCATAATCTCCAAAGGAATTTCCATTACTAAAAGTTCAAACCTTCCAACAGACACATTTTACACTGCCAAAGAAAATGCTGATAGTTCAAATGATTATGTAATTCACAAGCTATGAGATATGCTGTTCATTTACAAAATAATACATCCTCTAGGAGCGGCGAGAAGTAATGTTTTACATTTTTAGATTTTAATACTAAAGTAACTTAATGCTCATGTAAATTGTTTCAGAAAAGAAAACCAAAAAGCATCAACATAAACAGTTGATAATGTATCCTTTATCACATGAAAGACACAAGTACTTATGATCACTTGGATATTAGGCTCTGACAAAGCCGTATTTAGTGGACTTGACTAAAGACACATTCTGTTATTTTTTAAACCAAAACCAGATTCATCATGAATGAGGTCTTAATAAAATCAAACCTGTGCAAATTTCCCCAATATGAGCACCATATGAAGACCCAGTCCTGACATGCTTCCTGCCCTTGGCACAATTTTCATTAGACACTAAACTCTGACACTGAGACAAGGTTTGTTCTCCAGTGGAAGAATAGAAATTTGAACACAGCCAATCAAAGCTTTGCTATCAGAGATGATTTTGGTTTTGCAGAACTGGCGTAAAGAACAAAAGCTTTAAGCTTCCATTTCTGTCAAAACACATTAATATTAAGACAGCACTCAAAAAGACTTGAAAAACTGACACTGTAAAAGCAACTATCATTTTTCACACAAGGGTAGATTAATTTGTTTATAGGACTGTGCCAAATAAATTTATCTCTGCAGTGCAAGTTTCAAATCCATTCAATGGAGAATGAAGGCCGGGTTTCACTCGCCCATTCACACTCACGGAAGCAGGTATATGCAAACCCAGAAGTCACCACCTTGCTTTAAAGCCATATTTGGCTACCTAAAATTGCTTATCTTGAACGTATGTTACATTAAATCACATCAGCCTCGGCCACAGCATCAAGGTTAATTCCAAATCAATGTCAGTTAACTGTAGATAACGTTTTCTTTAAACTGTTCCCTCTCAGGGTTTGCATTCACACACAAAGCAAAGCCCCCCCGCGTCACCGCCTCACTGAAGCTATTACATGTTTTCAGTGGGCTGAACACCCTTCACACCTGAAGTAGAAAAGTCTAGGAAGAGCAGTAGCCTGCACTTACCCTGCCAAAACTTAGTTTCCACACTAAGGGAGGTCTTTAAGTTCCCAACCCGAAGTGCGAGGCCGCGGAGCGAAGCAGCCCTGCCCTGGCCCGCCGCGGCGGGGAGGCCTGAGGGAAACTCCCGGGGCGGCAGCCTCGCTCCTTGCCGGTTTCTACTTTAAAAGCAACAGGATCTCCTGAGTGACATTAAGGCTCCCCCGGGGCATGTTTGCTGTAAAGATTAGGGCTCATTTTCATAACAGAGACGAGCAAACTTCCTTTCCCCTGCTGCTGCCGCCACAACAGGCGAGGACCTCCAGGCATCGAAACAAACCGGTTACGCCTTCAAGGCACCGCAAGAGACAAAGCTGCTCCCACACATGTACACAAGATGGGGGAGGAGAAAAAAAAAAAAAAAAAATTTAGCTCAACTCAGCGCTGGCCGGAGCTCCCTCCGGCAGCGCCTTTCCCTCACGGGCACCGGCAGCACCCGGAGCGGTAGCAACACCCCCAGCCTGGATAACACCCGTTTAAAGCTGTGGGACTGTCCCGCCCCCGGTCTCCACCTGCAAAATTAAACATCTTCCTTCGTCCTTCCGCAGCACCTCTCCCCTTTCTGCCCTGCCAGGTGGCTGAGGCAGCTCAAGCTGAAGCACATTTTCACCACCCCACCCCCCATTAATCTCCCGTTCCATAATCTCCCATCTCCAATTCATCTTCCTTGCACCGTTGCCCTAGAGTTTGACAAACTATTCCGGCAGGAGTTTTCTCCAAGGTCAAGAAAAAGCATATTCCTCCTAGTGATCTTCTCTGGACCGAGCAGCTCCGTTACTGCAGGAGCAGGGGTCTGCTACGGACCCCCCGGGTCTGCGGCCAGCAGTTCACCGGGAAAATCATTGCTAAAAATGGCACCACCCCTGCATAAATCCCTTTTAACTGTACCTGCCTAAGCCAGTTCCCTATTCACAATGACATTTGGAGGGTTTTAACACACGCATTACTGATTTTACTTGGTGCTGTTTCAAGTTCTGTGTTATGTGATCAAAATGTATCACAAAACTTTAAAGCCATGGTAACCACACTATTAATTTTCTTAAGCAAAACTGTAATCTTCAGAAAATACATTACTTAAAGACACAGCACTAAGAGCCGTTACCTGCAGCCACAGATACAAACTACTTTGCTTTCCAGGTATATTGTATGCTGTTCCTTGACACTGCCAGGCTCAAAACTGGAACTGGCTGACTGACACATAATAAATTAATTCAATATTCCTTTTTTCAAGATTACTTTTGGACAAGCAGGTCATTATGAGGAGCTGGAATTCAGAATGGTCTGATATTATATCTATGTTAACACTTGAATGTTTCGCTGATTTGATGAGCCATCCATTGCATTAGCCATGTTTGTGATTTGTCAGACATATCAGGTGAAGGTTATCTTCCCCATGACTGCATCCCAGACTTGTGAACGAGAGGAGAAACCGAAACAAACGTGCATATTTGTGGGGGTTTGCAATCACATTTGTTAAGGAAAAAAGAAACAAATGGTAAAAAAACGTCACAAATGCTGCCAGACCAGGTTTTTAATCAGCTAAATATTCCTAAATTATTTTTTACATTAATGACCCAGCTTCTAGTGCATTTACTTTTCTTATGCTCCTAAGCTTGGTATTACTGCCTCATGTGGCACTTAAAAATAATCTAAAATAAACTATCCATACATTAACACATCTTAATTGAGCATAACAAAGTGATGACAATACAGCCCTGAAAACAGTCAGACCTAAATTCAGAAAGCACTATTTTAAGGAGATAGAGCTGTTCTGACAAAAATCATAATAATGTATTACATTAATGTGCTAGGACATTGTCCACAAGACATTAAAACATTCCTGTTTCATATCTGAAAAAGCAATATTAATTTTGACTATAGCAAATTTAAAAACCCTACAAGCTTTGTTGGTAAATTGTTTTAATATTTAAACTAGATGTGAGAAATTTATTATAAGGGTTTATTGTAGAGAAAATAATCTTTTAAATCTGAGCTACAATAAGCTTTTCATTTTCTATGTTGCAAAAAGAGTTTAACAAGATAGGTTAGGTTGTTAGTCACATTTTCAATAGACAGGAATCAAGCAGATGGCTGGGATGCTGCACTTTTGATGCCACTTCCCTGTATGACTAGAACAAGACATAATGCTAAAGCTAGAACCAAGGGACCAGACACAAAAAGATTCGGCCATTTTACTACTGTATGAAAGGTACAGTACCATCTCTAACTAATCACTTCACAAAATAACAATGAAATAATTAAAATTTCCATCACTGAAATTACCCCCTTCCTCTCCACCAACTCTACCCAGTGACATATGTAAGTACTCTTGTCTTCTTTTATACATGAGAAAATAAGGCATGGGGGAAGAAACGCCTCCAAATCCAAATACGTATCCAAGAAATACAAGACAAATATTTTGAAGAAGCTGGATTGTCAAAATATAGGTATATATATTATTGCAGATTAACAAACCAGAATATTAATACTTACAGTGTTCTGACAGTGAAAGCATGAGATACCCCCCCACCACAACAACTTTTGCATACAGAAACAAATTGCAGTTGAAGTATGAAAATATTTTCTTGAAAGGCAAGGGTTTATAATCTTAGCTGTGATGCACAGTAGAGAGCTTAACATCTTGCAGAATGTAAGGGTATTTGTTGCACAGCAATTTCAGCTATATTGCCAGCTCGATTATCACAGTACAGTGCTGGCAAGTGCAGCTTTTTCTGTATGAGAATATCTCATAGCAGATTTCATGGTTGCTAGGTAGCTGTACAGCTCAAGGGCCCTGAAGGAAGCACAAATGCTGCAAATTGGTGGGACCCAATCAACAGTCAATCTGTTTAAGGTCCATTACTTCTCATTACCTTTTAACCATTATTTACTTTCTATTAGTCCAGACAGGATGATTGTAAAAAGGATGGCTGAAAAGGGCCAACAGAATAGATGCTTTTCAAGCCAATCCTAATTATTCTTGGTATAATTACACAATCCATCAAAAGATAAATACAATCTCCAGTCCAAACTGGCATTGTGTTTAACTTTGTACTGGCTGCTTATGGACATATTTGAAATGTGACGATGGGAAGGAAGGAAGAACAGGGTGTATTCATTCATATGCAGCCTTCACCATTTTTCCACTGTTTAGGACATCCAGTACATGCCTCACTTAGCCTGTCTGTAAAGTCAGGACTGCAATCCTGAGACTTTTACAGGATATTCCTAATGAAAAGTCAGGGCAGGATTTATAATAATAATGTTTTAATAATTATTTAATTATCGAGAGGAGTGGTTTTCTAGACCTGTACAGCCCGCAAGAGATTAGCAGGGTGTTCCTTGAAGGATGAAGTCATCATAATGGTTCTGATTTTCAGAGCGGTGAGCTCTGCAGTATCAAATATAACTGTATAAGGTTACAAATGGTTGTCTGAACTTTGTGCCCAAGATCACACGTACTGTCTTCATAGCCTGGGTAATTCATTCACACACTTCTGTTTTGTTTTGTTTGAATGACTGCACCGTTTGAATGACTGCACTGTTGTAGCAGCCTACTACATAATCATAAAATGGCTGCTGCTATTTTGTGTCTGTTATTTGCAAAAGACAGTACAGCTGAGTTTTGATACAACCGCTCTGGCATTGCAAGTTGGTTTTCAGAATGTCAGTCAAGTTTATCCTTTCCATGAGACTGGAGAACGGGAGTCAGGGAGGAAGGGGTATCAATTGTATTCCTGTTACATACTTTCAAGAAGACTGAATGGAAGATACAGTTCCAGAGACTGAGCTCTCACATTCAACCTACCTCACTGTGGTGAAAATCAACCGTCATTAGTCAGTGAAGTTTCAGGGAAGAGAGACTCCTTCCCAAAAATACCTACTAATCTTTGCATGGAAGGAAAAAAAAAAAAAAAAAAAGAACCAGGATTCAAAACCAGGCTGCTCATGAGCCTTATTTACAGGCAACTTTTGATGTCTTTTGTTCATTCGTTTGTGCAGTAGAACTGCTTAGGTGCCTGTTTAAACTCATTTGTGCTGACACCAGTGAAATACTATCTGGGATGTGAGATACCCAAGCTACTGGTACATCACATTGTTAGTTCTGTATTGTGGGAAATCTCCCCACTCCATCCTGAATTTCTCAAATCTTTAAAACCCTTAAGACCTTTCAATTTGAAGTTTAGCCTCAACTTATATTTTCTATAAGAATATTTAGTCGCTTGGAATTAACGCTCAACATATGGATTGTCTTTTGTGTCCACCTGATTCAGTGGTAAGGTTTAGCTATTAGAGCTTCATCATCTGCTTTTGTTTTTATCTTTTTATAACATAACAGCTCCATTGTTGCGATGCCATGAATATTTTAGTATCTAATTGTATGTGCATTTTCAGTTACTGATAACACTTTCTGAAAGTGTTACTGAATTGTGCTCTTCATTGCATGGTATTCTCAGCACAAGTAACTTTGCATGGATCCTCTTTGCAGTGCAATAAAATCCGTAACAAAGATGAAGTAATTTGCAGACACATGACTTAAAGATATTTCTTTTTAACCTTCCAAATGAAATTGAATTTTCTCCCTCTCTTCACAAATCATCTGCTGCAATATTCCCACTTAATAATCTTCACCTGTTTTTCAACAGTATAAAAATGTATTAAAAAAATCCATCTACTTCCCTTTTAGTAAATCTGGTTAGTGCCCCAAGAAACTTAAAGTTTTACTGAGAACCACATGCATACACACACACACAAACACAAAATATAACTCCAGATCAACAAAATGTTGCCCTGTGTGTTTATGCATCTCATGAGATTTGAGCAGTAAATGCCAAGCGCAAATTCATAATGCCATTAGCTCCTCTACTGTTCTAGCAGCATGACCTTACTAAAAGTTTGCTCATGTTTGAATTCACAGCTGCTGATTAACACTATAAGTGACATAGAAGAGCCAGGTCCCAAGAGAGTGTGAATTGGCCTGACTATAGTGAAGCTACACAGATTTCACACAGTATTCAGCAAATTATCTTCAACATGAGGAATCATTTTAAATGTAAGCAGATTTAGGAATTGCTCTGCAGAAAGCTGTCTCCTTTATTTATGGCAAAGAGTCTGCAGATTCCAGCTCTTTCATTCCCTCTGTGAATGCAACACATGAGTTATCTGCTGTCAGTGTGAGTGCTCACCAATTAATCTTCAGCTGCAGCCCTCTTCTAGAACATGTCACTGCTGTGATTTTGTTTCCCTCAGATGGCTTTCCTGTTATTATGCTCTCACGTTTGGATCTGTATCTTAATTACATGTTAATATTTCTCTACAAGGAAGGGGGTGAATCAATCTCATGAATTAATAGTGAACGGAGTGATAATCCAGGAAGGATAATGCAATGATAGAAGTGCTCTCATGGGATGTATTTTACAAGATTGAAAACAACAGCTCATGAAGAACTGCACTGATTAGAAGTGATTGAAAGTGCATGTAAGTTGACGATGGGCAGAACAGATCAAAGAAGGTAAAGTTTATTTTAACTGAAATATGAGGCACATTAATTTATATGAAATTTTGAAAAAGTGAAAAAAAGCCATTAAAAACTACTTCAATTTAATTAACAATACTTATGGATGCACCTTTTTCCATACACAGAATCCTGTTCTATTTACCCTGACATGTGCTAGAGGTGATGTAAAGGTTCACTTCTGTTGCATATTACTTAAGAAGGCCCTTCCAAAATTTGCTGTCTGCTACTAGATAACTTGCTTTCCCCTTTCCACCCTGGAAAAATCATATTCAGGGCTAAACTGAACTACAAAGTAGTTAGAAAAAAAATATGGTAGGGAAAACAAAAAATAAAATGGAATAAGTAGGACATAGGCAAAAATCCATATACTCACAGTTGAATTTTCCTTTCATTGGAAACATGTAAATAAGCTTCCATTTCAAATCGGTATGGAACAAATAATCAAACTGGAAAAAAAAAACTTTGCCTACCAATACTGTTCTTATTTTATAGATTTTTTTATATTGTTGGGAAAATCATGGAGGTATTTGTTTCCATTTTCTTGCCAGATCAAAACTTCTCAGCATTGTTTTTCCTTGTGTTTCCATAAAAGGCAAGATTGTCCTAGAAGCTTTGGTAAATTAAGGAGGAACTGGCAGATGGTTTATGAATATGAGCAGTTTTGAAAAACAAGCTTCATTGCAAATTTACTTTCAAGCAACAGCTTCCCAACTCCAATTAATCTTCTATAAGAAACAGGGAGATAATGCTTTCATGATTTTATTCCAAAGATAGCTAATAAAAGAGAGAGATAGAAAAAGAGGCTTAGAACCAAGCACTCTAAATATAAAGTGTATCTCTTCGGTAAAAAATGATAATGTATTTGAAAGAAATCTAAAAACATCCCATAATCATTAGAAGCAAGGAAAAAAATCAAATGGGAACAAAATGTGTAATGGAAAACAGTTAATACTATCATTATGGTTATAAGTCTATTATTATACGTGCTTAGAATGATCTCTGAAAAGGAATAGATGAGGCAACACAAGGAATTTCAGTCTATGGGTTGTTGGGATCCAAATTTGTTTTAGATACCTGATATTTCAACATTGTCTCATCAAAAATTATTATGTGAAAGTTGACTTAGTTCTGTTTCTTAAGATTATTCCTTCCAGATTTAAAGGGAATTTATCTCCCCCTCCATTTAAATAGCAATCATTTTCCATATCTAAATCATCTAAAACTATCCAAAGCACAGACACTGTGATTTTCCTAAAGAGATTTTCAGATTTTAGCTAGAAATACAGCAATCAAAGCTAGAATTTTCTTTGCTGGCAGTGGTATCATGATTCTAGCTACTTATTACTGATAAAAAAAAAAAAATCTCAATAATGAGCTTGCCATTGATATTGGTCCAAACTGTCTTCTTAATATTTGCATTTTTTAAAACAATAATAAATGATAGCAGCAAAGGCAAAAAAGAAGAGCTTTATCTGTTAATTGTACTTGTTATAGCTTGAGTTTGGGGGGGGGGGGGGGGGGGGGAATTAAAAGACCATCTGAAAATATTTTGTTCAAATCTCTTCCAGTTGCAGCTTACTTTTCCCCTTTCTGTTATTTAAAATCTATATAGTTAAACTCCTAGAACATAAACAAAAGAAACATACTATCAAACTTTAAGATGTTTAAAACGAGATGTCATTTATGGTGTCTGTACGCTCTCATTTTTTTCATACTTTGAAATAGTTCCACAGTCCTTTCCAGCTTGAAAGTATCACATGTTCTCACTGGACAGCCATATAATAGGACTATTAAAGAATTTTTTTAATGATGAAATCCTTCATATACTTTAATATCCTCCTCATTTTTTTACATCAGATAATTATGACAGCTTTTAATACATCACTCTTCCATGAAATTATAAAAGAACAACAAACTCCCTTGACATAAAAATGAAGGATCCAAAGAAGTGGTCTGAAGAAAACGCCCAAACTAAAAGGTTTCATATGTGTGCAAACAGTATAGTTGCTGGAAGGCTCACAAATGAGAAGTCTTTAAATGGTCTATTTTGATTGCTGTGTATTCATGTTCTTGTTACTATTCTCAGGACAAAATATTAGGCATAGGATATTGTCCATTATCCCAGGAGTTGATGAAAAATGAGAATTCAATTATATTCTTCTGTTGTCAGCCAGCAAGAAGAAATACGTGCTGAAAGTAACTGAAATTAATACCAGAGGGAAACTAAACCACTAAGTACTATGACAAATTGTAAACTTTAAATCAACAGAATGTATGTAAATAGGAGTTGAGCTCCAAAGACCCCTCAATAATTTGCTACTTCTTTCAAAACCCCAGCCAAAGGTCTGGTCTCTCATTCAAACTGGATATATATGCAGGAAACTTAAGAAGCTATCAGAGACTTCTCATCATCAACTGTAGCCTAATTATTGAGTTGCATAGAGAACCACATTCCGTTTCCAAAGCCTTCAATCACAGAATCCTTTTTTTTTCATGATTTAGAGTTATTTCACATCTCTTTTGGTGACCAACTTCATTATATCCCTTGAGTGTTATTTGGGCTCAGACTATAGCATTTCTAGCTCAGCTGGAAATAGAAAGTTTGAATAAAGCATATTTTAGAAGGAATTTTAATGGTACCAGCAAAGAGTTTTTCTGTCTCTTGGAAAGTGTTTTCCCCTCACGTTCAATTTATCCATCTATTAACAAAGACACTTATAGTACTCACTCTCCTTATATACTAAAGATTTCTTACACTTTTTAAAAGTGTTACCATCTCCCATAAGACTCCACTTAATGCACTGGTCACTAATGGCATACATTTTACATGAATGGTAATTGGGGGAAAGATCATGCATGTTTGGATTTTGTAGATTCTTGTAATAGAGTCTGCAGTGTAGCTCTAATATTTTATCCACATAGATTTAGGTAGAATTAAAAAAAAAAAAAAAAAAAAAAAAAAAGGGACAATCCATGTCCCTTTTTTTTTTTTTCTTGTATGTAAGAGTTTAGAAGATAAATCAGGTAGGAGCTGAAAGTGCTAATGGTATATGGGGGAAAAAAAGAAAACATTGAGACAAACTTTCGATTCTTGACATGCATTCATATTCACAACATGTGAAAATGGAATATGAAGAACTGTTTCTGAGAGAAGCCATGTCACATCCAAATTAGAAAAACAACCCAAATCGTGTAAAAAGCATCAGTCCCCAACACGGTGGTGGTCTGTTTTCCCTGGCCTGCAGAGACTAGGCTATGCACAGGAAAGCCCCCTTTCCCCACACTGAGAAGCTTTCATCCACCAGAGGGCAATGCTCCGCTGAAAAGCAGCTCATTCCTAAAATACGAAACTTCACCCCTTCAAAACACTTAGAGCAATTCCATGAGTAACCAGAGAGAGAGAAACCCTGATCTAGCAGTAGGTTTTAGACTGATATTTGAATGGGGCATATGAAACTGATGGACAGACCCTTGCCCAAAATAAAGGGATAAAGCTGTGAGACGGAGTGGAAATTGGAGAGAAGGAAGCGTGTCTTATCCCTACAATTTTACCTTTGTTGACGACAAAGATTAATGTATTTGAGAGAAGAAGTCTAATTCAAATACTGGCAGTGTACTGTCGCTCAAGACATCAGTGGGATGTGAAGCTTTTCATCTCACTCAGCTCTGATTGCTTCACTCTACTTTCTATCAACAATGTCCAAAAAAGTCATTACCGCCTGCCAGAGCAGCTACAAATTAATTGATAGTTTTAGTATGGATTTTATTTAGAGATGCAAACAGAGTAATAAAACTTTGCAGCCCCAATCTGGCACTCTTCTCTGGTGGCTGTGAATGGGCCTGGTAAGTTCAGAAAGCAACCCACCTTCATAAATACAGAAATTGTTCAAACTTGCAGGAATCACGGCAAAAGATGAAGCACACAAGATTCTCTTCACCAGCTAAAACAGCATGAGAAATCTTTCACTGAAAACCCAGGAAACTTGGAAGAGAGTCAGTGGTTCTTATTTAACTTCTCCACACTTCCAGGACAGCAGCTCTGAAAGGCTGGAGTTAAATCCCAAACTGACAGGCTGACACCGCTTTGTCAGTAGAACAGCACCGACTTCAGTGGCTTGCAATCAGGTGTGAAAGCGCTAATGGCAGTTTTCATCGCAGCTCAGCTTCTCAGACTTTAAAAACCTTTCAGTTCTCCCATCTTATAAAAAGGAAGAAACATTTACAGATTTTTTTTCTTTTTTTTCATGGGGAAATGGCTGGTTAGCAATGAGGATTTCAAAACTGCATTAAGCAAAAAATTTTGTTTCATTCTCTAATTTAGAGTACATTAAGGCCACAAGCATTTTAACTTTCAGGTTACTATGGACTTCCCAGATTCAAAGGTGATGCTTTCTATCCTTCAAATGGTCTAACAGGGCAGGAGGCCACTGAAATGTTAAAAGTCTTAAAGGTTTATTTTAAAATTTTCTATGTGTATCATCAGAAAATTGCTGCCTAGTAATAAAGCATACCTACTATTGTAAAACTAATCAGAAAATCTTTAAATTAGTCTCTTGACAAACATGCATTCTGAGGTACAACAGAATGGCCCTGGATGCCAGCCAGCTGCGGGAGAGCATGGTTTGCTTGTAATGTTTGTATTCAAGATTTATTAAGTAGAGGGATGTGTGTTATGAATAATGAATTGTGGCATTCCAAATTCTTGCATCCCCGCTACTGTTCAGTGATTACTCTTGTAACAAACCTAATCAAGCTGGGTTCTCCACATCCTTTTCAGATTAGTCTCTTCTTCTTTGGGATAGGGAACCATGGGGATCAATGCATTGCCCTGCTCTTGGAGGATACACTTTTACAAGGTTGAATCCAAAAGGTCATAGATTTCAAGACTTCAGTGTGATTAGGCTGATACTGCTTATAGGAGACTTAACATCTCATTTTTGGCTGGCAACTCATATCCTATTTAACAGCAAAACAAAACAAAACCCACCCACTCACACCTTCTTTACAGATGCTTGTGTCCTAAAAACCTATTTAATTTTACTGAATATGCAGTCTGATAGAAACCTCTCTGCAAAATGCAAGGAAACTCAATGAAAAGCTAAACTTATAAGTGTAGTGGAGCTACACTCAAAAGTTTAGTGGAAAGGAAAAAAAAGTTATCCGGGAAGAACTGAACATGAAGGGACTGAAACTTTAATAGAATTTAAAAAGACGAAACAGAACAACAAACCTGGCAGTAATGCTTACACACCATGAAGTGAAACTGAAATGAGTCCCTTGGCCCTGAGGTTTTTAACTGGTGGTTGTAATGATTCTCTCAACAGAGTATGGCTCTGTTTTCATCGGCAGTTACCTACAGCTAAGCATTTGTAGATAAATAAGACACAAGTTTCCATGAAGTATTTAAGCTTTCAAGTTATTAGGTATGAAACACCATTCATTTTGTAAAATTAAAACAATAATTTAGTTACTGCATTGTACATTACAGCATACAAAAGGATAACACAAAGCCTTACCCCAGTTCATTAGAGCTCTTCAGAACATAATCAATTATAGAAGTTCAGGGGCTTGATGGTCAGATGCAAAGCGGTGCAATTAATTAAAATAGTACCTGAAGTCTGTATGGTGCCAGAAAGATATGGTTAATTTACAGTTCTGGTTCCACTCTTTACCTCTTTGATTTAATGTGTTTCTCAGGTAAACTTTTCCATATTTAGAGATCTGGCCATCTAAATCATTCCTTCATTCATTCATTCTGTCCTTCTGTCTACCTATTCCAACATATTGTGTGAAATTTCCCACATTAATTGAGGTTGTCTGAAAATTCAGTGTTTCCTGCTATCACTTAGTGTAAAAGCAGATTAAGAGCCACCTCTGTAAGCTTTTCATATGTTGAAACCTTTTAGAACATCCCTATGCTGGCCATGTTTGAAGAACCCAAGCCTATGCGAGTGGAGCAGAGAATTCAGGATCCAATGCAATTTTTGTAAAAGTTACAAGCATACATAGGGCACTGGCTGAGATATTATTGTTGAGAGTAACATTAACAGCTCAGTATAGAGGTGCTCATTTCTTGCCTCATTCCCTCTTGGTTTTGCAGGGACCTGCAGTGACTTTGCATTCCTGAAAACCGAGGTTAAGGTGTATCAGACTAGGCATCCACAAACAATCAGGAAATGAGTTTGAAATGTAGATCAGTGCAATTATTAAAAAATAATGTGGACAGCAATAGGTCATCTGTGGTTTAAAATACCTAAGTATGTTTCTGTGTTTAATAAATACATGCTTAGGGTTAAGGGGTTGAAGCTGATATTTATGTTTTACATACTGTATCTCTGCAGCAGTGTCCAATAGCTGTGGTTTTATTGAATAAAAGGTTGCAGCCACTCGTCTTACACTGATTTTGTTACTACCAATATCTGTTACCCCTCCACCTGCTCTGTAAAACAAGTGATGTTCATCTGACATACATGAAGTATAAAGATGTATGAATTCTGAAACAAGTTTGTTACTCTAAAGCCAGCCCAATCCAAAACACAAAGCAAACATACATGCACACATGATTTGTAATGTGAGTTTAATAACACAATTGGGCAAGTGATCAATATTCTTCTATTTTCCCCAGATTAAAACCAAAAAGGCTACCTATATAGCATTATTCTGAAGTCAGGGAACTTCCGATCTAAATAGCTGTCATCAGATGCTTGTCACGTAATAAAAACTATGAATATTTTGATACTAAAATCAAAACTGCAATTATACTTTTAACTGTGACTCATTGCTGATTTAGATTGTTGTGATTAAGTTTGTATCTTTATGCATACAAATTATATATTCAGTTTGCAGATTGTGTGAGAATTAGGACATCCTAGCTAGA
Organism: Strix uralensis; assembly: GCF_047716275.1. Classification (NCBI taxonomy): domain Eukaryota; kingdom Metazoa; phylum Chordata; class Aves; order Strigiformes; family Strigidae; genus Strix; species Strix uralensis. The sequence goes on from NC_133974.1 coordinate 113,217,070, forward strand.
CGTTATCGCTGCTAAATGCTTGGACTTTGTGAGTGATATTCCTGGAAAACACTATGGTTGCTTCTTGAAATCTTTCATTATTTCTGAAACAAATTTGGAGGTTTGGAAATTTTGTATTAAAAAATGTATAGGCAATGCCTGTATATTCTCATCTTCTCATAAATATTTGTTTAGAAAAACCCTTGGTAATTACAGTGAATTATTTCCCTGGGCAAAAAGTTCCGTGTGGGTGGCCGAATGAGTAAAAAACAATTTTTGTGGAGGAAATAAATTGAGAATAATTGGTTTCACAGCTATACTCAAACCAGTACTGCCCATCGTATTCAAAGACAACACAATTTAAATAAATACTGCAAAGCAATGCAAATGTAGTAACTTACATAAACAAATCAATACAAGGAGACTGCTATTATGAGACTGAATGCAAACAACTCATTTTGTAAAGAAAGGTTGCCGCTATACCATTGAGCATTACCTATATCTAAACAAAGAGGGACTGAGTTAGAAAGATATTCAATAGCATTACTCCTATTTAGGCACCTACCTACTATTGAAAGGATTGAGATTTTAGGCACCAATTAGGATTTAGGTACCTTAAAACCCTTCCTGATCCTCTCAGCATGTTGTTAGTGCAATACAGAGTTTTTCTTGGAGTTTTGTTTTTTTTTTTTTTTTTGATGTAACAGACTGAAAAAAAGAAGGAAACAACACCCACATCAACGGTCCAGAAAGATACACTCCAGAGAGACTGTGTGCCAGGGGAGTGGTGCCTTTAGGATGTCCTGGTCAAGTGTCCAGCCTGCCTTGTCCCAGGCATACCTTTAAAACACCTCTTGTTCATGCCCACCTAGCAATGGTGTCCATTACCCAGAGGAGCAGCGAGTGACAGTAAGATCACAGAACAGCCTAGGATTACACCTTGTCCTGATGTGTTTGGCACACACCACCAAGATGTTAGGAAGAGGTTGCAGAGAAGGGACCATGAACTAGCTGGTTAAAGCCATGGGCTTCTCAGCAACTAGAAAGAAAAGATCTGTGAGAAACTGAGAGGGCTGCCCACAGGACTTGAAAGACATCGTGCAGAATACAGGGCAGAAGGCAGATGGCACCGGCCTCCCACAACTCCCCTTAGAACCAAAGCCTGAAAGTCAGTGGCCGTTTCCATCAGTAAAACTACTGAAGTAAACAGCTTTATTCCATACCGCAGTCCTCTGACCCTAGCAATACCTAGGTATGCTTAGCTAGAGAGAGGATTTTTGTTCACACTTTCTATGAGAAGAAGAAATGAAGTGTTTTTCATCCTCACCTGTAACAAAAGAGATTCAGTTACTCCCTTCTTTGAGCTACTTTCTGCATGAGCTTCAGTTCTCAAGTACTCATTCATACAAACATGCAGCCTAATCTGTTTGTCACTGTTATTTTTAATATGTAAGCCAATTATAGTTAGCTTTAAATAGAGAAGCCTAATGAGAAAATGTATCCCATAATTAGAAGGGAAAAGAATCAAGAACTTCCTGCCAACATTAACTCCGCTGATTTTACAGCAAGGTTGCCTGCTTTTTTCTTCCATCTCTATATTTAAAATTTTGTGGATTTTTTTCCTCTTAATTAAAAAAAAAAAAAGTTAAGATATTTACTGAGGATTTTTTGAGATAAAAGTTTTACATGTAGAAACTTTTGCAACTTTTTCTGTTGCTAATTTAAGTCTTTACATCTTACTTTCAAAGCCTCAGTCTTTTAACAAGGGAAAATATGTTTCTACACTGGCAAAAGCCCAGTTACACGTTCTAAATACTGTACGTACTTAAAGTATAGCAGACCATCTTAAATTCACTGGTTGTCCATTTATTAAGATTAAATATACATTTAAAGGAGAAAATTGTTTCTTCTTGGCTATCTAAGTAAAGATCTATTTCACATAGTTCTCTGTTCCAGACACAAAACTCTAATTATCTCAAGACTCCTATTTTGTATTAATATAGCGCTGTCAGCAAGCCAGAATGTTTAGTATGCACTGCTCCTCTGTAGGCATATTAATGAAGAATTGCCTGCCATTGCAAAACATGTTAAATTCCATCATTTCCATATGGTAAGATACCATGTCAAAAACGTTTCAGGGCAGTGATTTTTACACTCCACGTCATCTAGCCAAGCTCTATGCATTTGGACACCCATGCAAAAATGTCCTTCACAATAATTTGTGTAGATATTCAAAACTTCTCACCGCATTTTCAGTTGAGCTCTTTCTTGATTTTTTTTTTTTTTTAAAAGAAGTGGAGCTTAGAATTGGCTAAAAAAGCAAATTTCAAGTCTCCATCTAAAAGTAGATTTTTAAAATAGAGTTTACAGTTAAAAATATATATCATCGCATATATATAGTGAAAGGCTGAGACATGAAATGGAATTGCAAGCAAAATTTTCTGATGTTCTGTTTCAGAAGTACTGAAATGCACCCAGTCAGTGCTTCAGTGAAAAGCAGCCACTGGACTTCCCAGGGGATTGGAAAGTAGAGCAGTTCCGATACATGCAAGATTTACTCCACATCCTACATGAAGGAGGTTGATGTTCAAGTCCCTGGCTTTAGTGAGACAGAATGAGAGATTTACCCCAAATCTCAGCAGAGTCCTATGCTCAGAGTTCACAAGCAAGTATTGAGAGAATGCTGTAATATGATTATTATTTATTTAATAGTGAACAAAGACTGTTCTTTCTTGGACCGGTTCCCAGTCAAAACTTGTCATATATCATAAAGGTTTTGATTATTGACAAGTGGCTTTTGCAAACCTAATGCCTTTAATGCAAAGCTAAGGCATTTAACTGACTCTACTGTTACTAGCTTTAGAGTCATGAAGTCTTAAGTGTGGTGATATAGGTTGTTTCAGTGGATTTAATGGCTAGAATTATTTTTATTTTAAACAAAGGCTGAGATGGAGGACAGAAAATGGGGAAAGTAAATGACAAATGTTGACTTCGTAAAAAAGAAATCTGATTTGGATTTTTTATGGAAGAATTCAAGCATGATTTCTACAGTTCAGATAATCATTACTTCTATCACCTGTAAAAGCTTTCAGTACATGATGCATGCCTACAAGTTCCCTTGTAGTCAGAAAAGTCACTCAAACTCATGTCAAAGCAAGAGTCTTTATTTCAAACTATTATTTTCCAGTCAAGATAAATCCTCTTAAAAAAAAAAAAAAAGGAAAAAACCCCTCAAACAAAACAAAGTCAAATTATTTGCCAAGTTATATAAACAGTTTTAGATTCATTTTGCTTTGACACTCATTAAAAATAGATGTTTTTGACTGATACAACATTAAAAAAAGAATTACTTATTATAATTATGTAGAATATGCTAGAAAAGCTAATAAGATTCAGCTACAGAAAACATGTTTACAGCATTTACTTGAGCTTGCTACCACACAAGCTGTTCTATTTCTTAACTATTCTGAAAAATATACAGAAACTGTCCTGTTATGGTCTGAACTTTGTGTGTTCCACTGAACTGAATGAACTGGAGTTGCAGTATTGAGTAGAGATAGACAAGAAAAATATGTCATATTAATGATGAAAAATATCATATGCTTGATGCCTCTGGCCACACCAAAGAAGAATACTTTTCTTCTGAACTGTACACACACACATCATCCCCCTCTTATTTGTTCAATGCTGCTGCAAAACCCTTTCGCTAGTCTGTTTTTCTGGTCATCATTTCCCTTAGCTGAAGGTAACTTCTCTGGAAAATGGTCTTAGGAAAAGGCCTCAGATCATTTAGGTAATGTGCAACTTTTGGTCTAAGTATCACTAAAAACTCCTTTCAGGACTAAAAAATCACATCTATTTTGAGGCCAGTTTGATTTCACATGTGAATTTTGAAGATCATCCCCTGAGTTTTACCTATGACAATGATTGACTATGAATCCACTATACCCATATAGCTATTTGTGGCCAGAAATATGAATGAATATTCAGTGGTTACATCTTAATTTTAGATTTAAACTTGTCGACTTGGTCACAGTTTCTTCAAAAACCACTTGGAGATGCATGCTCATGACACAATGAGTGGGGAACTATATGTAAATTAAACTGCAGTCCATGACTTCTCAGAACAACACATATTGGGCAAAGGCTGAATCAGAGAAATAAGAACAGATTTTCAGCAGAGTTATCGTATGCCATCTGTCCTTTAAGATCTTCTTCTAGCTGTTTTTCAGTCCCCCAGGAAGACTCCAATAAGATGGATATCAAGATATCGAGAAATAAGCTCTCCTTCTTTCTGTCTTCTATACATCTCTCCCTTCCCTCACTTCCTCCCTCCCTCCCTGCCTCCCTCCCTCCTTCCCTCCCTCCCTCTTTTTCCTCCTCTTTTCCCCACCTTTTTCCTTCTTTTTCTTTTCTACAGCTGTATAACCATCACAGCAGCAACTTGAAAGCAACATAAACACACCTGAGGTAGCTTTCAATAAGAGACACCCAGTACACAGGTATCAGTGCATCAACAGAAACCAATGCAGACTGCCTGACTCAGACTGTAAAGCTGAGATGCAGCACCTGCACGTTGGATTGGGAACTGTGCTAGGAGACTTGTCATGCCTGCCTATCCCCTAGCCTGATGCACAGAAACCCCTCTGCTGCTGCGGCTCCTTGCAGGGACCTGCCACCCTTCCATGCCTTGTGCCAGATCTCCTTTCCCAGGAGAGGCAGAGTCCAGGTCTCTGTTGTTCTGATCCATCCAGAACTGAGTTTGCTCAGCAAAAACCGTGATTAATCAGGGTACAGATTTTGCTAGTAGCCTGCACCTATTTAAAATGAGGGCACTCATTTCATCGGTTTGTAAATTTTTCTAAGAGAATTTATTTGTACATAATCTGAGGAGCCTGCTTGGACACACTAATGGTAATTACAGAATGTGAAAAAACATATTCCCAATATATACATGGAGAGGACATTTTTTAATTTTTTAACATCCTGATCCATTACAGTAATTATACATTTAGCTGGTCAACATCACCTAAATGATAGAGCTTCATTCAGACAAATAAATGGAACCAGCAATTATATCAATGCTATATTTGGTTCCAGCCAATGTGCTGTTACCACATGAAAATTCTGCCTATTTTCTGTGATTCCTTGAATCAGTGGCATGCCATTCTCCATATTATATAATCTGTGAACTGTCTTTTAAAAATGCAAAACAAACTGAAGAACTCACTGTTTTTTTCAGCAAATGTGTGTATTGAAGACTAGAGGTGAATTTCAGGCACTTCTTGCAAAAAGATGCATACATGCAGCCCTTCTTGCCAGTGTGGATTTCCTCAAAAGACTGAAATCGAGGGAAAAAAATCCAGATTCCTGAAATACCCTGAGCAGCATGTTATAGCAAAGAAGTAAAATACGGAAAAAAGAAGGTTAAGGAGTTGAGGTAGTATTGTTACAGCATTAGACTTAACAGTTTGTTGCTACGTCAGTGTTAGTTTTAAAAATGCCATGGCATGTGCAAACTGTTTTCTTTCAATCTGCCTGAACTAGCTGCTTAGTCTTTCTTTCACTAAGTTTTTCTCTGACTTGGTTACTCTGTAAGACATCTAGAAGAGGAGAATTGACAGACTGCTAAGCATCTAATACTTTGTTTTCAGGTAAAGATACAGGGTATCAGACTCTGGCTTTAAACAGAGTGGAAGAAGGCAGTAATTGTATTTTTGCTAAGCTGCTTGACACCACTTGTACTGTTTTTTCAATACATATATATTTTACTAACTACATTATACTGAAGATGTACATTCTGATGAAATAAAATCATCTATGGAGGACAGCAAGTACCTGTAACGTCACATTTTATACTGTTTTTTCAACAGCTTTTTTGTTACAGTCACAAAAATGTTAAAGGAATAGTGCAATCACAGGATAATCATAAAATCAATCATGACCTTTTCTGTCAATAGCTACATTTTTTTTCTGTGTGATCTCTATAATCTCACCTCCCATAAAATGATGCAATCTGATGCAAGTACCATAGGATTTCATTTTCCAGGAGTGGATGATAGCTGACTGAAGATGAGTTAGTATATAAGTAAGTCATATTCGTGTTCCCCAATTAGTAGAAGCTAATGCATTACAGAATCACAGAATCATTCAGGTTGGAAAAGATCCTTGGGATCATCAAGTCCAACCATCAGCCCTACTCTACAAAGTTCTCCCCTTCACCATATCCTGCAGCATCTCATCCAAACAACCCTTAAACACATCCAGGGATGGTGACTCCACCCCCTCCCTGGGCAGCCTATTCCACTGTCTGACCACTCTTTCTGTGAAAATTTTTTTCCTAATGCTTGTTGCAGTTTAAAGCCATTCCCTCTTGTTCTGTCGCTAATCACCTGTGAGAAGGGACCAGCATCAACCTCTCTACAATGTCCTTTCAGGTAGCTGTAGAGAGTGATGAGGTCTCCCCTCAGCCTTCTCCTCCTCACACTAAACAGTCCCAGCTCCTTCAATCTCTCCTCACAGAATTTGTTCTCCAGGCCCTTCACCAGCTTCGTTGCCCTCCTCTGCACTCACCCCAGCACCTTGATATCTCTCTCGTATTGAGGTGCCCAAAACTGGACACAATACTCAAGGTGTGGCCTCGCCAGTGCAGAGTACAGGGGGACTATCACCTCCCTACTTGTGCTGGTCACACTATTTCTAATACAAGCCAGGATGCCGTTGGCTTTCTTGGCCACCCGGGCACACTGCTGGCTCATGTTCAGCTGCTTGTCAATTAGAACCCCCAGATCCTTCTCTTCCAGACAGCTCCAGCCACACCTCCCCAAGCCTGTAGCCATGCATGGGGCTGTTGTGGCCCAAGTGCAGGACCTGGCACTTGGCCTTGTTGAAGGTCATCCTGTTGATGTTGGCCACCGATCCAATCTATCCAAGTCTCTCTGTAGAGCCTCCCCGTCCTCACCCAGATCGACACTCCCGCTTAACTTGGTGTCATCTGTGAACTTACTGATGATACACTCTATGTCCTTATCTAGATCATCAATAAAGATGTTAAACAGAAATGGTCCCAACACCGAGCCCTGAGGAACAGCACTTGCCTTGTATACGGAACTCACCTTAAATCTACACAAAACATTTTCTTACAATCAAGAAAATAATTTACCTGATTATAACATGTTACATGACATTATATGTTGTTACATCAACATGTAAATCTACATTTCTGTACAATGACGGAATAGTGAAAGCAGATCAGATTTTTAATTTTCTATTGTTTAGAATAGAATAGAATAGAATAGAATAGAATAGAATAGAATAGAATAGAATAGAATAGAATAGGTTCCAGTTGGAAGGGAACTACAACAATCATCTAGTCCAACTGCCTGACCACTTCAGGGCGGACCAAAAGTTAAAGTATGGTGTTAAGGATATTGCCCAAATGCCTCTTAAACACTGACAGGCTTGGGGCATCGACCACCTCTCTAGGAAGGCTGTCCCAGTGTTTGACCCCGTCTCGGTAAAGAAATGCTTCCTGATGTCCAGTCTAAACCTCCCCTGGCACAGCTTTGAACCATTCCCATGTATCCTGGATCCCAGGGAGAAGAGCTCAGCACCTCTCTCTCCACCTCCCCTCTTCAGGAAGCTGTAGAGAGCAATGAGGTCACCCCTCAGCCTCCTTCTCTCCAAACTAGACAAGCCCAAAGTCCTCAGCCGCTCCTCAGAGGACATGCCTTCCAGCCCTGCCACCAGCTTTGTTGCCCTGCTCTGAATGCATTCAAGGACCTTCACATCCTTCTTAAATTGGGCCCAGAACTGCACGCAGCACTCAAGGTGAGGCCACACAAATACAGTGGGATAATCCCCTCTTTTGACCGCCAATCACCTCTTTCGACTGGTTTATAATACTTTGTGTTCTGATTAAGAGCAGGTGCTAAGAGTACAAAAAAACCCAAGCAAGTTTCAATAACATTTTTATTCAATATCTTTTGGAATTTTATTCTGTCACACACCTTCAGGTGAGACAGATGATACCTGTGCTGATACCTGTTTATTTCATCTTTAAAAGCATAACAGATACTTAACCTTTAATTTCCTTAATAAGTTGACCAGACAAAAATGTATTTCTCACTTTGCAGATTGGTCCAGTGAGCATGACACCGGAGAAGAATACACATCACATATTATCTAAAAGTTATTTCTTCTACCATGAACATCAGCCAGTTAAAAAATAATGTTTTACAAAATACCTCGCTCTACCTAAAACAATCTTTTTGCACTTCTTTCTGGAAAAAAAAAAAAATCACTACCAACAGGATTTGTCTTGGAAAAATTGTTTTCAACCTGCTACTTAGTATTCCATTTGGAAATCTCAAACTTGTTTTGAGAGTATTGCCACATTTATCACAAAAAAGAAAAAAAAAAAAAAAGCAAAAAAAGCAAGATCTTCTCACCAGAGAGGAACAAAATCAGATTTCTGTCCTATGGGAAATGTCACATTTTCATTTGTTTTTATCCCAAACTGCCATGATAATGTGTATGTATTTGATACTAAATGGAAAAGAATTTTGAGTAAGCCCTGTTGATGATAACATTTTCACCAAGATACAGTTTTAAAATCATGTATTACCCAAAATAAGAAATCCCCATTACAAAAAAATCCCATTTATTTTCAAATTCTACATTCCATTTCAGACTATACAGAGTATTTGTACAAATGGTAATGTAAAGAGAAAACCACACATTTTTGCTAGTCTGAACTAAAATTACCGGTATTTCTAGTGTGTTTAGTTTTGCTTTTCTCTAAAAAATTTCCATGTAACCCAATCAATATTACTTTTGTTATTTTATGAATTAACAAAACAGTGCCTGATCAGTTTCAAACATTATTGCCTTACACATATTATTAAATGATCCTCTGGACTTTTATCTTTAATTTCAGAAAAGATTGTCAGAGTTCTACAAACTCTGAATATTGGATAAAAGCTTTTTTCTTGACTGGGTAGTTTAATATTTAGGATTGCTGAAGGTTAACCTCTACAACTGCATGACTCAGGTATAGTACAGAGTAACAGCAGTTCCTAAAGACGTGTTGGGCAACTGGTCAGATTCATGTAAAGGGAAGAACCTTCCTGAGTTTAGGCATTATCTTCCAGACTTCGTTGATCAAGGTATTATCCTTGATTAATTAATACTTGGATTAAAACCAATGACATTTCAAAGTGACAGGGAAAAAACCTGAGGAGTGTATTTAACTGAGAAATCATATCCCAAGAATATTCAAGTCACTCAGCCATTCTTTCTACATTATAATAATTAACTGCATACCTTGTCATTTTTTACTGTTTATGATACAACTGAGATTTCTCCCATGTCTACCCTTGTTGACTGGCAAGTCTGTCCCTGTAACACATCAGTCCTTCTCTAGAGTTTTTTCGTGTGAACATCAATTTTATCATGCATTTCTATTCCTGTTCTAAGAAATTATTTCACTTATTTGTATTTTTAATTCATATGACATCATTATCATGATCCTAATTAAAAGAATGGGATTTAAAGAAAGAGGTATAATGCACACACTTTGAGGATCATTGCAGTCCCTCACTGTAATAAATTGTTTATGATGATTACAGAATTCATTTGTTAATTTTCAAAGTTCCAGTTTCAAGAACAATTTCAACCCACTATTCAGAAGGCCTCTGGATACATTCTATGTAGAAATGACTCAGATTAAGAAAGAGAAGATTACAGACATTTAGAGCCTACTCTTTTAAAAAATATGAAAAAAGCCTGATGCTGCAAAGCCACATCAGTGGGAAAATGAACAGGTTGCTTTTGTCTTCCCATTGCCTCTTCCAAGCTGTGCTGTTTTCCCAGTGGGACTATAAAGCAGATTGGCTCAGGTGCTCAGAACATTAAAGAAAATAAATTAACATTCAGCATGTGGAAATATAATAAAGGTATTTGTTTCGACCTGCAAGATAGACTTCTTATGTGATAACACTGGCATCAAAATCCTGCGTGCTAAAAGAAAATGTTATTTTCCTGATTTCATTAAGGGACCTCCTTGCACCTGCTATTATCTATTCAATTCGGGTGCCTTGCTCAGGCCAGTTTTGCTAGGTAGTGATGCAACATTTTCTAACCCAGCAAAAAAGCACTGGAATAGCCATAAACACATAATAATAATAAAAAAATACTTTACATGCATCGTCTACTTCACGTGGGAGAATGCAGTAAGCTCCACTTCAACAGAACTTCTTCCTCAGTCAGTGACTGCAGAGGGCGCTAGTAGCAAAGACTTTTTGGATGTACCAGCCGTGTTTCCTCTCATCTTGAAACCCCGGTTTTCTTAGGAGAAGATATGCACTGGGCTTTGTAAAGTCAAGCCAGTGCCATGTGGATAGCATCTTTTGTGGAACATCTAAGGTCTGTGAGGAGCATGGGTAGCTCACAGAGAGGCAGAGCGTTGTATCATCCATGCAAATTTCTTGTGGAACTTCAGGTAATCTTGGCACAATGCAAAAATAAAACTAAATGATTTCTGATATGTTTACCACTTGGCTAACTGAAGAACTAAGGACTTCCTCAGACCTAATTATACAGAAAAGATAATTTTCTTTTTGAATGAGGCTTTAGAACAAAAACTGATCAGGTTAGGACAATCTCAGTGTTAATTGGTACATTTTCTTATCTGTCTCAGTAGGACCTTTAACCTGTGGTTATTGTTCCAGTACTATAATAGTAAAGATAACAAGCTTTTATATAAAATTGTGACTTGATTTTATGAAGATTATAAACAAATCCATCATCAGCTGAAGTCAACAAAATGTAGGTGGTCAGCAACTTGGTAAAAAAACCCCATAAGATTCAAGGCAACTGAGGTTGACTAAAACATAAGATTTAATAGATCTATGTGCTTACCATTTGCATTTAAAAACTTAAGTTAACAAACTGGACCTGTTTACAAGAGCAGTTTAATATCTACTTAATAGATTGTATAGAGATTTGCAGTTTCTGTTTTGTAAGAAAAGTTTAAACTACATTGTTTTATAGAACTGAAATCCAGAAAATTTAATGTTTTTTCCTCTAACTTATAATCTACTGTAATTTTAGACTAAAAATAAATACAAGATGGAAAAAAAAAAATCAGTGTTTCTGCTGTAGAATGGTGATTGTAGAAAGGGACAATGTAGCTGTGATATGTTGAACCTTGCTAATACAAATTTACATGAAGTTCATATATTAGAGGAATAAAAAAGAATTCAATTAAGTCTAGTTTTTAGAATGAAGTGAACCTAATTATTGTTGTTTGTGTACTTTTTACTACAGCTTGTACATCCAATTAAATGTCAATAACCAATGAATTGGTCATTAGGAAGAGTTAATTGACCACTATAGCTCATCCACTTTCCCTTAGAACAGAGAGAGATACCGTATTTTATGAACCCTGATTGCCTTATGTTAATGGTCATCTCAATTTAACATTTCTGTAAATGGAATCTTCTTCTTCCATTTGTGCATCTGGTGGGAGTTTTACACTGGTTTTATATCTAAAAGAAATTAAAAACCAACTTGCAGTGCCACAGACATATATCAAGGGAAAACTGCCAAACATGTCTAATTGGAAAGTAGAAAAAGCCTTACTTAAAAAGTTTTTTGTTGAGATAAAGGTCAGTGAAGTTGTAATAGAAGCCAACAAAGCTGTAATATATTTATGACTTGGCAGTTGGCTAGAGTGAATTGGGGCAGACCCGGTGACTCCAGCTGAAATTATGATTATTAAAAGAGGTACAAGCTGCAGCTGAAGTGTTTTCATTTCCTCATGGTATTTATACTCGTCTCTTAATCTGAACATTATAGTAATTTAAAAAAACAAAGCAACCTTTTTTTTTTCTAAATAAGAAAAAAGGGCTTTTGTTTACTAAAAAGAAAAGCTTAATTCTTTTTTTCCCCCCTGTTGTTTCCTAGTTATTGCTCAGTTTGCAGAAAAAGATGATAATTTCATCTTTGTTTTCAAGCAACATGAAGTCCTGCTCTTTTACTAACATTTGGCCTTTTCTCAATGAACCATGTCCTCAGAGTTCAACAAAGAGGCCATTAATAAAAGCCCAAAGCCAGTTATAGATTGTCACACCTTCCTGTCTGCAGAATACAAATTAAGTTATAACATTTATTCTCTACTCTGAGGTTAAAAGGCTGAAATTATGGTCTAAGGGACAAAAAAATTAAGGCATAGATAATATGTTCAAGAGGAGAGAGTAATTTGTTTTATCTTTTCTCATATTAACTTACCTTAAAATAACATTGATGTACCACATTCATAAATAAGCTTGAGAAAGCACACAAAAATATATAGGAAATATTGGAAATAAAAGCTATTTGATAAACTAATTGTCATTTTTGTAATACTAGCATTTCACATCTCAGAGCTATTCTGGTCACGGTACAAACACACAGTAGGAAACAGTTCCTATTGAAATTGTAATAGACAAATGATTGGAGTGGTGAGTGAGTGTTCAACAGTTATGGAGTTGAGGATAGCTGCGTTTCATGAGTTTATGTGGAAGCACTGAGGATTCACAGCAGCTGGCTATAGACAGCCTTTACAATTGGAAGATTTCTGAGGTAGCAAAAATGCATGTATCTTCAGGGATCGAGGAAGGCACGTTAGCGTTCAAGAGGTGACCAGGGCATCTGTACTGAATAATTAACTTCATTGAAGAGAAGAAAAAACAAGCAGCTTCTATTTTTCATGTTAAAAATGGGGAGCAGAACCTTTGCTATGCTCTGGTTCTGCTAACTGACACCCCACAGCTAGTCCCTGACCTCAGCAGAGACACAAGGATAACACTGACTTCAGCAATAGTCTTTTCCTGCACTCAGAACTTCTGAAGATTTTGAAAGCAGACATGAGCAGTTTTCATCAATAAATAATTCCATTTGATCAATTATTTCACAGCTGATACAGATTTTGCTAACAGCCTGAAGGCTATGCCCAGTATTGGTAGGGTGACAGATTTAACACTAATTCTGTCCCAGTTTTATACATTTTGTATTTTTAATATCTCTTCTTCACTCTTATATCTCAGAGTTATGTGCTGTAAGTCTTCAGTAGTGCCTGATCAGAACAAATTCTGTGCTTTAGAATTGCTGCAGTGGTATAAAATTTCACCTTCATCATCAATGTGCAATTATTAATATGAAGCATGCTTTTTTAAAATATTACTCCTGGTGTATGCATGACACAAACTCAAGAGTTTTCATCAAAAGTTACTAATCTTGAGGAAAAAACAGATTTTAAACTATTGGAAAAGTCTGCAGGAGAACCAGAAGAGGATTAAAGGTGTTGACTTTCTGGGCATACATTAAATCCTCATAGTGAGAAGTAAAATACACAACATGGGAAACAGAAATTCCGGTCTTGGAAAATGTATCTGTCAGCATCACAGTATAATTCTTTTAAAACCTTTATGAAACTGTGATACACGTAGGGTATATATGTATCTCCCATCTGCTTCTTGAGATGAAAACAAGTTATCTAGTCAAGAATGGGTAGGAACTATCTGCATCAGTGATTTCTTGTGTCTAAACCAGCTAAGCTTTTTCCAGAAGAGCAGGCTTTTTTTAGTCTGGGCCTGTTGTTTCTGGGAACTGTGCCAGTATCTCTATATGATATTTTGCTTATCTTCCTGATATAATAGCTTGGTAGTTTCTGATCTTTTTCACCATGTAGATATATCCAGACAATTTTGTAAGCAGAGTCGAATGGTGCCTTACTTAAATAAATCATCAGAAGGTATTAGGCATGAATCTCTCTTTAAGATACCAATGGACAAAAGAACATTAACAGCTTTGTAACGTGGCTACTTGCACTTACTTTTCAACCCAAATTCCTGTTTCAATTCTTACATTATAGATCATTAATTATATGAGACAAGGAGCTGTATTTTTAAAAGTCACTTTATCAGGTAAATTGTAAAAAGGGATAAATAGTCTCCCTAAGAAGTCCTTAAATCAGAGGGGAAGATGTTCTAAAACAAACAGGCAAAACTCTTCAAGCAAATGCAATATATTTTGTACATCCCTCTTCTCAAAAAATCCCCTATTTGTTTCTGTCCACAATATTTTCAGCAAAGGATAAGATACTCCAATTCTGAAAAGCCCTTATGAATGAAGTCCAGTAACATTTTCAGTGAAATCAGTTTGGATACCTCTCTGAAAATTCAGGGATAAAAGGGATAGAGGTGGGAACAAGTTAATTTGTGAACAGTTCCAGTATTAAATCAGTCTTTCAAGATTTTATATTCCCTTTAATAGTTCTTTTATTATTGAATTATAGGCCTATAATTTACAGCAAGACATTGGACTCATTGGATTAAAGAAAAAGCATATCTCCTTATCATGGAAAAAACCCCAGAGACTGTTCAAATTATCTGCTAAAGTAAGAACATACTCCACTTAATATTCTCTTATTCTCTTTTATAGAACTCAGAGTAACCAAAGCACAGTTAATTTCCAGAAAATAGACCTGTTACCATAACACTATGCAAAAGTACATACAGTTATGTATGTATTTTGTTACAAGACTCCTTATTTTTCAGCACAAACTATTTAACTTTTGTTCACTGTTTTCACATTGCACTGTGGATCTGCCTTTGGAAAGCAGTTGCTTTTGACAGGGACTGACAATGTCCTAATTCTGGGCATACATGTAAGCTCAGTCACAACCAACACTGCTTTACTGTGACTCCTGGTACTTGAAGTCCTCCAGTGGCCAACTTTCTTTATGTTACAAATTGTATATTGAAAAATGTTTCTGATGAGGAGCTATACAGCTTTAGTATCTTTTTTTACACAACATATGCATATTGTAGAAATGTGGGAAATGGAGCTAAGGAAACGGCTCCCATTTAGGACATGACAAGAGTTTTCAGCAGTTCTTCTGGTCTGTTTTGGATGAAGACGGGCCTGCCACAGAAATCCAGGGCACCATCCGCCTCCTCCCTTCCCTGCTGGCCTCCTTCCTTTGGCAGGCAGAGTGGCGTGCAGGTCGCCCAGCAGCTTTCTCCAGCACAGCCCGGTACTCAGCTGTGTTACAAAGCCTGGCATGGGAGCCATGGTCAAACCAAATCTACACTGGAGCACAGCTCAAAAGCCACAAATTGACCATTCTTGCCAATAGGAATCTTGATTCTCCTGATTGTGGTGTATAATGATCTCAACTTGCATTACAAACAATAAATGTCGAACTCTAATGAACAAAGCTGGAAAACCCAACCCAAACTTAGAAGACAAAGGACTAAAATGAAGAGCCAAGAAATCAGTTTGAAATCTCATGAGTTTCACTCTGATCAAGAATCAAAACTGACTTTTAAATACTTAACATAGAATCAGGTCTTAGAAATAAATCAGCAATAAAGACTCTTACCATACTATTCCATGGCAAACCATGAACACTCAACTAACCTGAAAGACCATATGGATCACTCTGAGGTCTAGTTAGCAGTGCATTGAAGTTGATATCATACTTCCTGGGAAATGCTACTAGAATACATCTTTGGAAAAAAAAAAAAAAAAAAAAAAAAAGAGGATAATTTCTATGCCTAAAACAAGAAAGCTGTTACAGGCTTTAAAGATCTCTCACTGAAGCCTAATCCTGTACTATATCAGGTCACTTAAACTTTGTAGAGTGTGGAATTTCCCATCTATTCCTCTTTTATGCATTTATTTCTGGCTAGCTTGGGTGTAGCAGCCTCTTGCATGCCACTGCATATGTGATCTGCCCTGACTTCCATTCTTGATACAATTTAGTATGTGAAAAGTCTCTTTGGGATCTGATTGTCCCAAACTTTAGGCAACATTTCTCACCTTTTCATTCTTTTTTGATCTGGGTGTCAGCAGCCACACATCTGAATCATAGTGACATTATAAGTGAAATTTGTGACACTTTCTTAAAAAAATTAAGTGCTTTTTTTTTTTTTTCCCCTGAAATGCAAACCTTAGATAGAAATTGAAATACATAACCATTTAATAGGATAGATGAATTTTTAGACAGATCCATGAAAACTCTGAGATAAATCTGCAAAATTCCCACTTTGAAATTAGAACTTTGCTACTGGCTTCACATGTTTCTCGCCCATAAGAGAAGCATTCATATTTGCTCCAGCAAGTTAACAATGTGTAGCAGAACCAGTTTCAAAGTCCAGCGTCTCCAGATTCAAGTGGCCAAGTTACTTTAACTGTGATGCTGAGTTCTTGCAATAGGTATGGCCATCTGGGTTGGATAATTAATATTACAGAACCAATACTCTAATACAGAGATCTTTGTGTATTTAATACACATGTAGGCTCATCTGAAGGGAAAAGTGCTCAGAATAAAATTGGGGAAATTTGAAAAGGCGACCAAATTAATGTTTTAGAAAGCATTAAAAGAGCTTCCCCAATATTCCGAAGGCCTAACCTGAAAAGTTCTTTACTTGTATAATCTAGACAATATAAGACTCAGACAAAGAGTCTTTAACACATCATCTGATGAACAGCTGTACTGTGTGGTTCATACCTCCTGTGTTGTTTGAGTTCAGTTTTTGCACAAGTCAGTCTGTTTGAAGAATACAATACAGTATGTTGTGTTAAATGATTTCTGTTCTCTCTCTGCCTGGAGAACTGGTCATCAAAGATTTACAACAGGCTATGAAAAAATGATGCTGAACTGACAATACCTTTCATGAAAGGGAGTGGCTTCAAAGTTCAGTAAATAAGACAAACACTAACCCTGATGTACAGGCTTTTCTTTAGAATAGCATTAATAAAAAAATCTGAGGAATGCATTAATTTTCCACAAATAATTGAAGCAAATAAAAGTAAACATACATACAGTCAGACACTGTACTTAGAGAGGAAAGGTTTATTAAAGTAGCTTAAGGTAGAACCAAATTTTATAGAAACTGCCTGGCTCATGTCTGCAAAGGCCATTTTTATTGTAGGATGACAAATCCACAGGGGGATTACTTGACTGTACTGTTGAACAGGGATTAAATCATGATATCTTAGAGATTACTCTTTTTTTTTTTTTAGCTTCCTTCTTACTGAAAGTGATGGTGTGTGGGATTTCAGCTTCCTTTCTGCCCCAGCACTTTTTCACGCACTTGTGTGCGAGACGCAGTCACAGCTACTTCTTCCTCCTCTCTTGAGCCAAGTCCTAGCCTGGGATACCTATGTATCCCAGATGAGGGGCTAATAGAGCACATAAATGCTTCTTTATGTGGTTACAATAAGCTCCTTTTCCACCATTTTACTTTCATGACAATAAAAATTATTGTGATAATAGCTCACAGTGATGTTTTGGATACAGTTTTAGGAAACAGTAATCCAATGACACATAGTTTGGCCACATAGTCCTGAAATTACTCAGACTCTAAGTGACATCTGAATGGCTGTGTGAGAGACAAAATTGTAGCTACAGCTTACTTAGGCCAGGACCACTGCATTAACTCCAACATGATTTTTTAAAAAGTAGGACCATAGCTGGAATGAGGTTCATTCCCATCCTGAGAGCTAATGTGGAAGTTTTAAGCAAGGAAGGTAGAAGACCAAATTCTGCTGTCGGTTACACTCAGTAAATGTGCTGGTCATTCAAGATGTACAGAATTTGGTTTTGAAGATGGTTTTATCACTTGCAGCTTCCCCAAAACTACTTCATCTTTTTAGAGAACAGATGCTAAGCCCTGCTGATATATGGCTGAAACATATGGCTGTGGATCTTCAAGTTAGGAAAGATATAAATAAAATATGCATGACTTGAAATAATATCATACAAAATGTCCAAATTAGGATGGCTAAATATTTATTGAGAAAAAGAGAATATTGTAATATTGTTTTGCCACAGGGAAGGAAAGGAAATATTGGGTGGAATTCCATACCAATACCTTGTCTGCCTGCAACTGCCTGATCCTAAAAAGACCTCTAAAGATGTAAAATCTTGGGTAGCAGTACACATTTCTTAAGAACTGTCAGCAGGGAACATGCCAAAAATCCCAGCTGTCCTATAAAAGTATTTGTGAATTGCTTCATCAAAATAGTAATTTAGTCCATAGACTAGAAATGAAAAACTATCTTTTTAGATCCAAATGTGTACCAAGAAATAAAGGCTATGATTTTTTCCTAAGGTGGATGTTAATGCAAACAGTGTTTTAGACATAGTTGAATAATGTACTCAGATGTCATGGTCAATTCAAATCCTTCCTGTTAGAAGTAGCTCTGCAGCTGGCTATAGCATCTGTTGTTAAAGATAACAGGAAAAGTCTGCAAGTTTCCTTCATCATCTTAGCACATAATATAAAAAATCTATGATACTAACAATTTTTTCAAATCATAGGATAGTATTATGTTTTGTTGTCTGTTTGTTTGTTTGTTTTAACAGGAATCAATCAAAATTCCTGCCAAGAAATCGGCGCAACTATGTTCCAGGTAGTGAAGAATTAACATAGACCTTTCCTTGAAAGAATGTGCAATGACCTCAATGAATTTTTGGCACAAGATAAAAACAGCACTGTATTACTTTCTATTTGGGTAGCTAGATGTAATTATAACATACACTAGATTAATTATTTTCGGCCATAAAGATCTTGGAAAACTGACTGCTTTTTTATTGTGTCCTTGCATGCTTGAGTTTGATTGGATTTGGAGGAAAGGAGAAAGAGAAGGTCTTTGCTCCGATTTTCTTTGTGACCAAGATGGGAAACAAAGAGCATACTGTTCCTGGAAAACAAGCTCAATGTATCTGCACCAGCAATTACAAGCAATCAGAGAACACATGAATATTGGTTGTAGTTAGGTGGAAATTCTTGCTCGCTATAAAATGAGAGGCAAGGTCACATTTACCTATTGCTTCCATTTTTGTGTTCTACCAATACAAACTCAGTCCAACAGTATCCTAAATACATTACAGCACACATATATTTAGTGCTTAGAAAGAATATTTATTACTCTGGAAATATGACTGCTGTCTTACAACACTTCTCACATTTGCAGATAAGTGTCAAAAGGTTCATATACTTTTTCCACTGTAGGAAAGAAGCTATTCATCTTCTCATATTCATGAAGACAGAGATTAAGAATTTATAATGTTTACATTCTCTCAGTTATTGTGATTAGTATTGAAATATAAATAAATATATACTAATATAATTAAGTACAACTAAAATTATCAAAATTAATATAAATACTTTAATAAAAAATACAGAAAAAGTATCATAACAAAAGTAAATAAACATTTTTTGAGGGGGAGGAAAGAATACTAGATTAGAAAGTCATGTTTTTTCCCTTGAAGGCTAACTTAATGAAACAGTTTAAGAACAGTCTATCCTTTCATCTTTCATTGCCCTTGAATGTGGGTCAGTGTTAAACTGGGTCAGAATATAACTCCATTTCACACTTCTTGTTCTGGTTCACTATCTCAAAAACCCTTACATGAAGCCTTATGAGTAAGTTTTGCATACACTTTCAATGACTTTCCAAGAGTCTCTCTCTTACCTAACCATAGTGGATATTTAGGTGACTTATTCTTGACTACAGCATACTTTACTTATTTTTATAGTCCAATCAAGAAACCAGAGTCTCCCCAAAAAAATGTTGCCATATACCTCTAAAAAATGTCTAACGTATCATATTATACTGCATTTACAAGTTTACTAGCAAACTTCTCTGACCAGGGCACATTTTACAAATGTAGAAGCCAATTCTACAATGAAATGTGATGAGGTAAATCCCTGCGGCACATGTGATGCTCAAATTGAGCATGTGGCCCAAGAAAACTCCAGATTGCATCCAGATTTGTAGCTGTATATCCTTTTTTGATTATGATTCAATGAATCTCACATCAACACTATTTCAGTAATAGCCAACATTGGCAAAATGTGTCACTTCACAGAAAGTTCTGAAAACCTGGTTTCTATGGGATGAAAAAAAATATTTAAACCCCAGAATTTCCCATAGAGTAGGAATTCTATTTTGATCACAAAGGCATAAAGCAAATATAAAGAATTTTAAATTTTGTTGCTCTGTTATGGACCTATGATATGCTGATTCCTAAAGGTAAGAAAAGCAGCTCTGAAGTCAGTACATTACTCAGTAAAGAAGAAACAAAACTTTTCCAGTTGGTTTCCTTGGCCTGCTTCTCACGACCTCCAAAAACGTGTCAGCACTTAGAGAACTAATTGAAACAAAGCTCAATGGAGCAAGGTGGTAGGATTTACAGGGTTCTCTCCAACACACCCAAAGCATTATATCTTTGTTCAAATGGTCATTAACAAGGACCAAATCAAAGCAAAAAAGTATTTAGATGATAGAAGCCAAAGACACATATTTGTAGTCTACACAAACTTCTACCATAAGAGTGCACATGTGAGGTTCTTAGCTACACTGTAAGTGCTGCATTTAAATAAATAACAAAACAAATCACAACATTCTTATAATGCAATTTACAGCAGAAGTTGAGATTGATCACCCTTAGTCTTAGTTGTCTTCAGCATAGAACAGAGATGCTAACAATGGCAACAGGGTGAAAAAAGATTAGATCCTTAACCAATGTACACTGATGAAGCTGGAGTTGTTATCCTACAAGTAACAAATTTGTGAAAAATCAAACCATCAACTTAAAAATCTGGTTCATGAAGCTTTTTAAATGACTATTAAGATGACTATCTTTAAAGGGCTGTTATTTTGGACTCCTTTTTGCACAGGACTATGTAAGTATCCATTCCCATTAAAAAATGAAAATAATTTGAGCAGCATTTTAATTTGATTTTCTAATATATTTATTAGTATACAATCAGTTTTCAGAGCACTTTATCAATGACTAAGTAATACCTGTCAAACTTCTCACTTCAGATCAAGATCAATAATCAATAACTTCAAAAGGTACTATAAAATAAATATATGTCTCAGACAAATTTACAAGCAATCGCCTCTCTGACTCAACCTCACTGTTCAGATCTTGTTTTAAGGTTATATGAAAGAGAGGAAACAATTTTTTCCCCTGTGAGGTGTTGGTTTGCTTTACTACTGAGCCATGATCAGATACATACATGAAGAAAACATCCATTTGCAGAGAGTGCTATCTAAATCTGATTGTTGATTCTCACCTTTTTTCTTCCCTACACAAGCTTCAGCCACGATGGTGCTCATGTGAGTTCCTTAACTCCACTATTAAGTGTTGTATTTGAATAAATAAATGCATCAATAGTACAGAGCTCTTAAAGTGCAATTAAGAAGTCCTACAATTTAGTGCTACTTATGAGAAGTATGTAGCAGTACCCTGCTACATTCCTGCCACAAGATACCTGTCAGCATGTTCAAAGTGGAAGATTAGCTTATTATAAAATTTTGGAATGAAATTGGTAGGCACCTTGTCAGGCAGAGGGTGAAGAAAGTAATCTTTTTTGAAGAGTACAACATCCTTCTTACAGTGAGGGAGGCAAGAAGGAGAGAACTCGTGTGCACACTTTGGTGAGTCAACACAGCAAATATACAGAAATGTGTTATTGGAGTATTTAACCTTTTGTATACTAAGGGTCACTGCACTTTATTTACAGTGGTAATACTGCAGGATTCCTGGGTATAGCTTGTATCTGAAATGAAAGTGATTTTTCTACTATTCATTTATGTGAAAAAAACGCTTCTGTTAAAAAAAAATCAAGTTGGGAATAATTTATGACAGTAATCAATTGCTGATTATTAAAAATGATTTCTATCTTCTCTCTCTGCTTTGCAGTATTGTACATTTCCCTACATAATCATTCTTTATCAGACAGAACTGAGGTACCAATAGCAACAGAAGACTTTCTGCTGATGATGAGTGGCTTGTTATCCAACATATTGTCTAAATTTATTTTGTGAAGAAGAAGGTGGCTCAGGATCTGAGCCTTCCGATCTTCTTTTATCTAAAGTCATATGCATTCCATATGTTGAATGTACTGATCAGGGGAACATTCCCTCTTTAAGACAGAGAAAAAGATGTTATCAATATTTTAGGAGACTGCCAGAAGGACAAAGTTATCTCTTAATGAGCAGGTATTTCAGAACATGACGTTCTATATATAGATGAATATTTACATAAAGTGGGGAATTATCACCATCATTTAGAATAAGCACAGTGATACGAGTGGTAGACTTCTTCGAAACTTTCCTTACCAGCTTGTCCCCCTATCCTCTGTTAGTACTGTCAATAATGAAGAAGTGATTTTAGATATAGCAATGAACTCTATTATTCATTACAAATTTTATAGACAGTTTACTGAAATCATATTTTTAAAGACAGTGATATTCTGAAGCAAATTATTGAAGACTAGGTTATTTACAATATATGAAAACAAAAGTACCGGTAGTTTAACATATTCCATATAAAGATACTTCTGAAATTATAGTTTAAATTTGCTTCTTAGAAAATTATTAAGAACAACTCCTACTATTTGGGGAACAGGAAAATTAGTTGAAACTGTGGTGAGGTCACAGCACATTCTGACATTTAGTAGCTCCTAACAAAAGTAACAAAACAAAACAAGAACTTTCACACTCAAGTGAAGAAATGTTTTAAAAGTCCTTGCCCTTCATTTACAAACTCCACTCAGTAATAAGAAAAGTAGAAGAAAAAAAGAGGATATTGAGTAAGCTGCCTGCTGAACAGATTTTATTTCTTCACATAAGCAACCTTATGCAAACATTTGAAAAACTACTTAATTTTAGGGAGGAAGACAGCAAGCGTAAAGGGTCCATGTAAACCTTGTCAGTGCAAAGTTTAGCAAAATGAGGTCAGCATGCAAGTTTACATACAGGGAAGGATTTCACTGGCAGCAGGACAGGTTGTAGATGGGTTTAAACACTACCTTTAGAAGGAAGGGATTTTTCTCCACTGCATTTGTCCAATTTTTGCAAGTAAGGGAGGAGAAAAAGTCTTCCCTCATTTCACTCCATTCCTCCTAAGACATCCTTTTCTGGCCTTTTCAATCTCTCTTTGTTTCAAGATTACTTCAAATGGGAGGCAAGAGCAAAAGGAAAGCCTGTTTAATTAGCACACTGAGCACAGTGCCATCTTTCCCCACACAGAGGCATGCAGGAAGAGGCTCTCACATCTTCCAGCACCCCCTCTCAGTTGGCTCAGTCATTTGTGAAAGGTTTGCCAGTCTCTCTCCTAGATGCTCTGAACAAATATTGCAGCACTCTGGGGGAACATTCAACATGAATGGGGCAAAGGAACATGCAGAACAATTTCCAACACTTTCCTCGGGAAAGCATTTTATTTTATCTGTTTTCATTTGAAAACAGCAAGTGATCCTTCCTCCAGAACAATATTCCTGTTGCATGAATTTCATTAGCATATCTAGGTAGCTCCAACTGGGTACCAAATGGTATGACTTACATTCATGTATATATTTTCTGAAATATGTCAAGGAGTTGGCTGTATTTTGAGAATATTATAGTTCTGGCTGATTCAGCACAGTGAACAATCCACAGCCAAACATTCAGAAATATGTGCTTAAGGCAGGGAGTAAGGATTTCCATGTCAGTCATTTTTATTTGTAAAGATAAAGAAAATCACTGGCTTATGAATGTCAGAATCAACTGAAGTTCCCATAAGATTTCTTACTTATACAGGATAATAAAAATACATCACATATTACAGAGAAATGCCTGATAACTCCACAAACAATTGTGGGGTTTTTTTACAGACCTAAAAACAATTTTCTAACTATTTTCCATACATCTAAAATTTAAATTAATTTTTTAACAAAATATTTTTTTTAAAAATTGACAGGATTTATCTGTCTACAGCATATTGTCTGTAATGTTTTGCCATGGTAAAGATATTTCCATAGGCTATAAATACCAGAGGGCTTTCTTTTTACAGTTCAGAGAAAGTATAGAATTGCAAAACATATCCTATCCTAAATATTTATAAAATTGAGCAATGGCTTGGAACATAAAATAACAAAATCTTTAGACTGTCTACTGTGCTCAGCATTTGGCAAGTTAACATGTTTAGTACTTCAGCTATGACAAAATTATAGGAGATATTTCTGAGAAAATAAAGATACAAAAGATGAATCATAAGTCTCTACAAAACGATATCATATTAAAAGTGAGATTTAAGAACAATCTAAAGAAGCAGCTTTGGGTTCAGTATCTAACATTACCAGAAAAGTGAAATTCCCATGAAGCAGTGCTCCATCACCATGGCAACCTTGCAAGGTAGCACAAAAAGGTTCATCTTTATGCAACACAGTTTTATAAAATCTATCATCCTAAATGTGACAGCATGTACTATCTTTTGCGTCTGCTGTGACACCACAATGCATAGCAGTTATTAAATATAACCAGTGCCTCATTTATTATCAGTCAAAGAAGTTACCTTTTAAATGCAAATGTTTAAAATTAAAATGAAGGGTTTAATCAGTAAAGCTCCCCAACCTTAAATTACCATAGGGAGAGTAACAATATCAGCTTTGCCAACATTGTGTTTTAAATATACTTTTAAAATACTAATACGAAGATCTATGCTTATTTTTGACAACTGTGATGTGACCTTTAGAAGTAAAACTAATAAAAGCAGTATGACCATGGTCTTTTGAAATAAAACCCTGTAATCTCAAAGCATAAAAGCTATACTAATAAGCGATTACAAAGGGGATTACAGTGCAACCTCGAGAGTGCATATCTAACAATTCTCAAGAAACCCTTTTTTACCGCATAAATATAATTTATTAAACTTAAAACATGTTTGAGAGCAAGGTTACCAGGCAAAACTGCGTCAAGTGCTCCAGGTTAATTTGATTCAAGTTATTTTCTACAGAATGTCTAATTGTGAATGGCTCTACCTATTGATCTCTTGCTTGGATCAATAACTTTTTTCCATCTCTGTGAACCACACAGTGAAAAGAGAGAAAAAAAGAATTATAATAGATTTCTTGCACAGAGGCTGGTCTCTCTTTTTCCCCAAATGTCATTTCTTATTTTGAAAAATCATGCAAAACAAAATCTCCAAGGGAATTAAATGAAAGTATGCAAACTGTAATGAATCATAAACTTTCAAATACTGTGTTGAGGTCTTATTTTACCTAATGCTGCTTTGTTTTTTTTTCATACAGCTTGTATAAATCTAGAGAAAGATATTTCAAATGACCTTTAAGATGTCAGAACATGCACAATACTGGCTTAGTGAATGTAAAGAAAACCCGCAAGTAACCTTCTCATGAAATTGCACCATAAAAAGAACAGTTTGTTTTTCTCCCATATTAGGGTATAAGCTTATGAATAAACTCAGGCATGGACGCATAAATGTACATCCTGATGCAGTTTGGTTTCAAGGTTTGGTTTGTAGGTTAGTGTGACTAACAGGCATGTCTCTTAAGCAAATGTCTTTGTATGCCAGCAATACAGTTTACATTCTTCAGAAATAACCTGTTCAAATAGAACTAAGGTTTTGAGAGTAATTAGACTAGGGAAGGCACAGATGTACTTTTTAAATAAAAAGAGAATATAGTCTTAATAAGGGCAGAAAGGAAAGTCAGGATTATCCGAGGAACCATTTTCTCCTCTAAGCACTTTCTGAATTCCAGGTGACTTCATTAGGGAGAGTAGAAAAACAGTTGAGAGAAATGCTATGTCATGTATCATAAGCACAAGACAGCACTTTTCCAGCTCTGCTACACCCTTTCACGGGACTCTGATGACAGAAAAGGGACTACTAAGAAGTTTAGCCCGCTTTTTGGGACTTACCCCAGCAGGAAAGAAAGCCTTGCATTCCATAAAGTTGGCAAATAGGCTGTCTGGCACTACTTCACATTACAATGCCACAAAGAAGGGCCTCCTTCAAGAGGCACTGTTTCTCATTAATCTTTTGATGTAGTAATTGGATATTCAAAGTTACATAATTTGTCTCTGAGGTGGCCCTAAATTTGATGTCGGCTGAATCAGATCCTAGCTCCTAGTAGAATTTATGAAACAGTACAAAGTTTCATAAAATATACCTGTTGCAACTTTTGCCCTTTTCTTGCCCTCCAGCTGCTCACATGAACAGAGTTTTATAAATGTGCAGCTAAGATCTCATTCTTCAAACTGATTATGAGTAATGAAAAAATCTTCAACACAATGTAGAGAAGAACAGTATAAAAAGTCTGTAAATGACATCTGCAGCCTTCCAGACTTTCAAAGAGAATTCCTTGAAAGCCTTATTATTGCTGACTTGACATGCATAACGCCACTACTAAGATTTCATGTTGAAGCAGCTTTAAATTGGATAGCCAAGACGCACCCACGTCAGTCAAAGAGTTGCTGATCCTACCCCAGAGCAAAGCTGAACAGGGACGATGTCAATGTCAAATATAGCAACTTGGCTTTGGGTTGCAAGACCTAAACCCCATTTTGTTATTCCTATACCTTAGGACCGAACTACTCAGACATTTAAATGCCATATTTCTTCTTTTAAAAACCATATCTCTTTAAAAACAAAGATAAAAGCTACTCAGATGAAGAGTGGTAGTTAAAGCTTTATAGTTTATAGCAACCAAAACTGGAATGACATTATAAAACCTGCTTAGCACATCTATGCTTCTCCTTGCATCATACAATGGGGCCATGTTTGACTGACTACAACTCTTTTCAGGAAGAGCTTGATGAATAGCCAGAATCAATTGTCAGATGATTCTGAGCAATTTTATCTTAAAAACATATTCCTAGCTCTGAAAGCAATTTAATCACAGCATTGCCCGTATTAAAACTGTATTTAAAAAAATAAACTATTGTATCTTCATTTGCATTCTAATTTGAATACAGTAATTAACACTAACTGCTTAGTATCTTTGATTAAGAAATGATTTATAATACTTGCTGAACTTGATAACTCCACAATATCATCTAATTTATTCGCTACCATGAATTTGTGACCTACTCTATTTTTGTGACTAGGGTAGTTTGTGCATTCTTCTGCAAATACCATGACTCTTAAATGGCAATATTCTTCCTATGTATTTCACATATGGAAAAAATAAAGAGAAAATTTATAATTATTCTTTAAAAGTTCTATAAGATGTATGTCTTTAAATTTTGAAAAATAATAAGGCTGAACTGCCAACCTCATTTTAATCAATAAGAGTTTTGCCGCAGACTTCAGTGAGGCTAGGATATTGTCCTTAGAGAGTGTAACTAATGAACAAGATCACAGCCAGATTATTGTTTCAAAGTAGAATTAAGGCTAGTCCATAAAGCTCAAGAGAAAAAATGTCAATATATTTAAAGTTTTGACATATCCAAGTAATCTGATTTTAAATTGATTAATTCAATATAAAGCCTCAAAAAGGAATTTATATAAACACAAAATTAGTGACTGAGTTTTATACTATTCAGAGTACTGCTTCATCACATGGATGATAATATATCAATTTATTATAAACATTTTAAAACCCTACACTTTTCTAGATTATCCCACAGCTTAAAGTATATTTTAATGATATAGCCTGCCATAGCCTAAAGTCTTAAAGTCTTACATCAAAGCCCAAAGTTAAAAACTTCAGCACCTATTGACTATTTCAAAGCATAGATTGAGGGATGTATATTTTAATTTCTTAGAAGTGGAGAAGGGAGAATGTACAAGACAGAAAGGTCATGGAAAAGCAATACTGCAAGTAAAAAAAAAAAAAGCGGCATTAAATCAATAGTAATATTAGCTATATTGATGACCCTTTTCATTTCTATCACTCTGAACACAAAACAAATTTCTACCATATCAGCCTGCCAATAATATCTGTGGGCTGGGTGAAGGAGAGCGGGTGGGGCTTTTTTCCATTTGTCTATGAGCAATTCAATGCTAAGAGCAGCACTCACAATTTACCACATAAGCAAATTAGTGGCATATGTAAGAGGTGGGTTTGCCGTACAAAAAAGTAGTGATCAGCTGACGTTTGATAATACAATCCCTATGCAAACCCTCAATGGATTTGTAAGGCATTTTCCCCCAATCCAACCTTCTATACTACTAAGTGTTTTCTTAAGGCAAGTATTAAATCATTGCAAGTTGATCTGTAATTCTAGAAAGTAATCTTTTTCCATTGGCAGAAGGCTACATTTGATAGCTAAAAGAGAACCTCAGACTTTTCTTTAGAATATGATACGCCAAACTAAATGGATTGCATAGCACCTCATTCAGCACACTTCAATTTTCACACTTTTATTGACTTTTATAACAGCAGATGAGTCCTGAACTTCTGAGTACTGGAAGGGAAGTAATTTTACGCCCCACATATTCTAGGCTGATCAAAACCTTAAATCTTTTCTGAGTGTGTCTCAGTCAGTAGCGGTAAAATATTTGTGTATGCGAGATTACACTGTCCCCCTGGTGATTCTGCTGTCTGTGCTGGATGAACCTGTTGCATGGCAGCGACTCTGCTCTCCGTGCTTAAGTAAGGCTCCATGCTATAGCCCAAGGCTATTCCCAGCTTTGGTGTTAGCGATGATGTAAAGATTTCACATATTGCTGTAATCTTCATCTGTTTAGGTCTTCTTTTCAGACTCTTAATAGGCAAGAAAAGAGGTCAAAGGCCCAATAAAGACCTTGTCCACTATTTATACACTAATCACATGGGAATATTTCTCACATTTTAATGAGTTACTAAAATCAGGTTAACAGTCTATAACTGTCATTAAAATTATAGACACTTTTTTTTTTTTTTTTGAAAGCTACCATGAAATAAAATGTTTTAACAGATTTGAATTTGAAGAGAACAAACAAAAGCTAGAAGTTGCCAAAACACACAAAGGGCTATGACCACGGGTGTGCCTTCTTAGGGTTGTCATGTTCAATGCCAAAATTTAGACCTTTGCAAATTCACAAAGAAGATTGTGATAACCACAGCTAAGACCTCATGACCTTCACAGTTACAGGAGTTTCCAGTACTAAAATTCCCCCAGTACCCACAGGCACTTAATATTTTTTCATGTATTGTAGAATAATCCAGTGTGATAAGCCAAGGGCTGTGAATTCTGGTGGGCAGGATCTCTCTAGCACTTTGGTTAGATCTCTGTTAGCATTGCAATGTTTAGATCCCCTTTGTAGAGCCCGCCTTCACTATGAAAGGATTTATTTTTTTTCTGTAAAATTAATGGTAAGAAAGATTGACTGCCTCTGGATGTATAATTCAATTTGAAGGATCTGAAAAATGTTACTGAAAATCACCCGTATTTGCCAAAAGGCTGACAAGCTATTTGCACAAAACCATAGATAGAATTCTGGGAGATGTCAATAATGAATAGGATAAATGTTCTCCAGCTTGATAACTAAAAGGAGTTTGCTGATAGATTTAAAATGCATTCAGCATGCTGCATTGTGCTCTAGAGTCACTTTATATAGGTATTGCTCCTCGATTTATACAAAAAAGTAGTTCTGAAATAGTGCTGCTTCTGTTTCAGATTATTTGACATTTTAATGCGTCAAGTAATGTTTGTGTGTATGTAATGTATGTATGCCATTTCCTCATAAAATTTTTAGACTTAAAAAATAGTGAGGTTTTTTTTTTTCTTTTGGCTTTTTCCATGTTTAGATATTAAAATTTCAACATCTTTCTTTAGGGGGAATACAAATGTTTGGGCATTATATTCAGACACATTATTTTATAATAACATATACTCTACCTATTCCCTTCTCTTCTTCATTCTATTTTCTTCTACCTTTACATTTGATATTAGATTTGAAGCATTTCTGCTTCAAGGTCTTTTAAGTTTATAATAATGTGGGTTTGGAATAGGCATCTAGAAGTACCCAGACCTAATATCACATGTAGGTGTTAGGTACCTTCATACTTCTAAAAAGCTATCCCTAAATGTTTATGTTCTGGAGAGTCAGAGATTGTTTCAATTGCTTTTCTTTAGTCAAGGCTAAACTACACAAAACCTTGTGAAAATTTTGGTGGAAATAGACAGAAGCTCTTTTTACAAGTCAGTGATGTAAAGGGATGTGATAAAACTGTTTTTGACTGTTTCAGCTTGCTTATTTTAAAGGGAAACATAGTAAATTCTTCTTTCTTATGCCTTCTTAATCTTCTTGCTTCTTTTGCCACCACTATCAACTCTTGGATTACATGAGAGCACTCTGTTATTTTGCCCATGGACCTAATCTGGTTAAGCAAATATCATAGACCTCTGCTTAAGACCTTAGAGGTCTTGGGGTTTTGTCTTCATTAGCCTTCCTCTCTTGATATAGATCTACTTCACAACATCCTTCTTCTCAACTGGTCTGAAAGCACATATGCTGAAATACACACAGCTCTATTTAATTTACTGTATTTGAAGAGATTCCTTGCTGATGCACAGGTGATGATCAAATCAAGCCTATAGCCTAAATATTTAATATTACTTTCAGAGATATTAGTTAAAATACAGTAATGAGGGGAGGATGATGGTTGAAGGAAGCCTTCTTTTCTCAAAAAAATGTTGTAATGAACTTAATGTAAGTAATTTTGTTATCAAATCAGTTATGAAAATTGAAGATATGAAAGCGTTGGAGTTGAAATGTCTATGACAAAAAAATATACCATTGTTGAACACTGTTCATACATCAAAAGTGACAGAACTGTGTAAGCAGGGTTCTACTTTTTAAAGATTAAATGAACAACTATAGATAGCTTGCACGAGGCACATCTTCCAGGTCTCTCAGGCAGTTTTCTCTGTGCTCTCAAGCCAAGCAAGGACCTTGTGATGATGAAGGACTGCCAAGTCTGGGTTTTGCACTTCTAAATTGCGGTCCACTTGCACGCCGACAGCTCTTTCTGCTTCCCATTCTTCTAAACTTCTCATTCCCTTCCTGACCCTTGCAATATAAATAACGAAGTGGACGGGTGGTTGGTTTTATTAAAGGTTTGTTCGAGCCTATTGAATATTAGAACTGTCAGTCCTAGGAGAAAATACTTTGCGGGAAATAACTATAGTGTTTTAAACTTTTGGAGCAGTTACATACCTTTCTGCTAGAAGTGGGGAGACGCAGACAGTAGGAGAAAAGAGTGGAATAATAAAACCTTTTATGCCTGTATTTCTACAGTTCTTCAGAGCCTTCCTGGCTTCACTGAGACTTCACAGACACAGGTAGTTTTCACACCTGTCTAGAAACAGATTTGAATGTCAGGCTACTGAAGTTTGCCCATGTAGTTTTCTACTTAATGCCTTAGATTTTCAGGGGAAAGTTTTGAACACGGTAACCTGGAACAGGCTGCTCTTACTACCTTGTGACAAAAGTTGCTGTCCTCCAACACTGCAAGCATCTCACAGCTGCTACAGATCTTTAATTAGCAAAGCACTTCACAAAAGAAAAATAAACTTTCACACTATAAGGAAAAACACTGTCCTTCAGGAAACAGGAGGAACAAGAGATGCATAAAATTTTAGTGAAGTTCCAGTCAGCTGAACTCATCCTTTTCATATTTTCTGAGGTTTCTACTTAGCACAAGAAAAAACCTTTCTCAGTCCATGTTCACACTACTGACATGATCATAGGAAAACTGAACACCTTCAGTGAATAATAATTAAGTGCACCTGTAATCCAATTAATATTTCATCTGTCTGCACACAGGCAGTGGCTTTGTTCTTAGACCACTGAAACCCTGTTCATTACTCATTTTAGTTAAAAAACAAAATACACACACAAAACAAGGCAGAAGGAAAACCAGCTCAAACACAACTTGTATAGCTTCTAAAGAAAACTGAAATCCAGAAAAAAATAATGCTAATTTAGGTAACAATACACACTGAAATTTACCCAGCAACAACGTTCAAAGTTTTCTCTTCTTCCTTTCTTGCTCTGTGTTACTACTGATAAATTTATCTTCCCAAACCATCCTGATTGGCACTACTGTCTGCTTGGTTTTATTCTTAGTGCCTACTTACAGAGAAAAACCCTACAATAAGCTCAAACATTGAAGCAATCAGACGGGCTCCATGCAGAGCCCCTAAAAAGAAATTAATCTAGCTTTTGAATCAAAGGTATAGCAATTCTACAGTGCTGGAAAGCTGTTTTTTCAGCACGAATAACATGTCTGGGCATGTCAAGAGTCCTGACCACACTTCACTGATATTCAAGAGCAAAATAGTTGTTGAGAACCATACTTTAAGGTATAGAAAGTTCATGCCTTAACTGCCAGTTAGGTTTTCCTCTGTCCTTCAGCATAATGACAGACATTTTGCAACCATGAATCAGGGCTTCATCAGTTACCCTGCTAAATAAAGACTCTTAGAAAACAGAGGCAACACAAGATAAAATAGATATAAATATAAATATAAATATAAATATAAATATAAATATAAATAATACATTGCAAATATAAAGGAAAACAGATTGTGTGGGTTTTTTCCTCTCGTACTCGTTTATGTGAAGGTAAATATTATAATCCAATATAAATTATACAAAATGATCTAATTACAATCTCTGGAGGGTTTGGGGTTGTTCTGTTTGTTGGGAGGTTTTTTTGCTGTCAGTTACTCTGTATCAAAAATACGATAGCATCCTTGTAGTGACATTTCAATATGCCCTATTCTCAAACACTTCTACTAAATTAATTATCTGAAAATATCAGATGCTGCCAGATCTGAGGGATGAGCCCAAGCAGGAAGCTGCTCACAGAACTTCTGAAGTTCCCACTCTCACCATACAGCAGCACAGGAGGAACTACGGGCATGTATTTGAAGCCTGTTCCTCTGTGCAGCACTGGTACAGTTTGAACACAGTCCAAAGATACAGAAAAAGAGCATTCAGCTTTTCCTTATGTGAGCAGACCGAATGTCCTGTTTCCCACTCCCCCATGGCTTTTCCCTACAAGGCAAGTGTACTGATAGGTGTCTAAGCTCCAGCTTTGTTAAGGACACAGAGACAGGTTAGAAAATGAGGATAAATGTGGTGAAAGAGAGGCCTCCTGTGTACTATACACAGAGATACTTACATATTAGATATTGAATAATTAGCACATAAAATATTTTTTAAAAAAAAATGGTAGCAGTGACTTTTTTCCCATCCAAGTGAATGTGCTGTTGTATTCTCCCCAGTGGCACATATTCAGCTGTTTGTACGTATATTTCTCATGTGTTAATAAATAATCAATCAGTAACAGGATGTTAATAACCCGATGTCTGTTTGCTATGAGGTGTGGAACTGATCATTAGTAATGATGCATAGAAGATATACCTCAACAGTTGGCTTTCCTCCTTCTCTCTGGTAGCCAACAAGTATTATCAGGGAAAAGTTTGGAATTCTTTTAAACTAGAGATATCCTAACTTCATTGAATTAAATAACCCCCCCATTTTTTCATATGTTCAGGGAGAAATTACAAACTCCCATTTGTCTTCTTGAATTTTAGCAAATAACAGGATCTTTTCCTGGCTACAGTAAAACCGAAGATTAAGAAAATATTTGAAGTCTTCATGAATAAAGATAATTCTGAATAATAAGTCCTTCACTGAAGTAGTCTATGATTCCATCCTCTCCTTTTGTGTGAGCATATTGCAACTAACGAAGACTACTTAACTCACAGTGAATATATATTTGAATGGTGAGGTTCAAAGAGAAACTAAATATTAGAACACTGTGTTCAGTCTTTAAATTAAAACTCTGCATTTTAGGAGTTTGAATCTTTCTTCTGCCTAATTCAGAGCACTCTTACGGGATTGCTTTAGCCTCTGTTTTATAAAATTTTCTGAATTACATCACAATTTCTGTTCCTCATTGAATTTGTCATCTTTTGTATAAGCATTTTTCCCTGTATCAAAGAGCAAAAATGAACAGATCCAGTTTTGCTGCACAAATAATTCACAAAAATGTTTTGCCCAGGTGTAGCATTCAGTGTATAACACGGTATCATTTCTTCCTGTATATCTGGAAGACACCTATACCCTGCTGTAGATGTGTTATGAGAGTCTATATAAAATACTGAATGGCATAACATTCCTGAAAATGAGAATGGTTAACTGTAGTATGCAATTTAAAGTATTCAAAATAAATGATCACAGCAAAATGTTGAACTTTGAGAAAGATTAATCTCCTTCTGATTCACGCTTCCATACATGTTTGAGGTTTTTCCAGGAACATGTTTCAGTTTTCATGTTACATTCTGACTTAAGGGAATGCTTTGAATGTTTTTTCCAGTTAGTCCATAAAGAATGTTAGGGCTTGACTTGGTGTTTTGGGTGACTCATTGATACATAAGATATATTGATACTCAAGAAATACAATAAAATTATTCCTAGTAAAATAAAACTGAGGTGGCTGTTTTTATAGTCTGATAATTTTCTTACATGTTACCACAGTAATTTCTCTATTATGTGTGATACATAGGCTTCAAGGCCAGAAGAGTTGTTTTTGATTATCTAGTCTTATTTCCTGCATAATACAAATTACAGGCTGTCAGCTAGTATGCGAGAGACCTCCTCTTTAAGCAGTTTAATGGCTAAGAACCTAGGAAATGTATTTTTAGACTTTCTGAAGCCTTCTTTTCTGACTTGGGTCTCAAGAGTATGACAGCTAGGTAGAGAAGTATAGGCACATTCTTGCCTCCCAAGGTAGGTAATTAGCATGACCTAGATATATGTACATTTCTGAGAGTGATATGTACTTATTAAAAGCTATAGGGCTGATATACAGATCTTCTAGGTGTTATGAAAAGGAAAATAATTAATTACACTTTTGTATTACTTTTATAACAGCTCAATAAATGCAGAACTTTCAAAAACCTGTTTCTTTAACAAGACTATCCATTACAGGGACAGTGCAAGGCATAACTCTCTCATCTATTTTAGAACAACGAATGAATATCAAATACATGCGTTTTCCTGGAAGAGAGAATAAATGACACATAATAGTGATTTCTCAAAGCAGACATGGCAGTCATTTTTATTACATCTTTGTCATTATAGAATTTTGAGATAGAGGCATTTCTGAGAGGTAAACTCATGAAGTATAGCAGAACTGAATGGTTTCAGGGCATTTTTATTAATCTGTGTATGTGCCTATGTCCTGAATGCAGCTACAATGTATGTATGTTAAATGTGTGCATGCCATTAAAAATTGTTGAGGAATTTGTCCTTTACAATTGTGAATGACTTACTGTGTTTTACTCTATGTATTCAGTGCTTCTCAATATTTTCAAAAGGAATACAGGAATATATCCTCTTCACAGCAGTCTAAACAGCTCCCTTCTTTGCTCTGAGGAGCTATGTGGCAGTAGACTAACAGTGGGACTCAGGTGGCTTTATGTAATGTTCAGAATACAGATTTGCCATAGATCTTTTCCTCTAATATAGGATGTATGGATATGTATGAACATACCAATTCTATACAGATAAATATGTTGTACAAGAATCATATAAAATTACCAATTTCCAAGTTTACCTTTGTTGCTCCAATCTTGCACTTAGATACTTTTATATGATTCTTTTCTGAAGTCTAAATTTTCTTCCAAACCTTATAATGCAGTTACAGTCATGGACAGTATCCTCATTTAAATAATTTAATACAGAGAACTATATGGCTAAAAAGTCTGCCAAGGGCACCAAAAAATCAGTTCATGACTGACACCATCACAGCTGTATTTACACGTATTTGAAGGTTCATGATGATGTAACACCTTGAGGTATACCTGAAAAATTTATAGTTTGCACAAGTATTCAGGTGAAATGAGAGCACCAGTTCAGTATTTGTACCACAATGATCTGGGAGTGTTCAGGTATATGGAGATTAAATTAAAATGAAATCAGAATTTTTTGAACGCTCACATCATCTTTGTGATGATGCAAACATATACTAGTGTTACAGTTCAATATAATTACACCCAAAAAACTCTTCTAAAAATGAAAACTATGCAACAGCTAGTCAGTAGTTGCAGTTAATACAAGTAATATAAAATATGCATTTAAATGACACATCTATTCATAGTGAAAACAGCATTGTCAAAGAGGCATTTGGCTCTAAAACTAATTTACGCTTTGTTTTGCACAGGTTCAGTAGTAAAATCACAACATTAAGTATCTCATGCATGCAAACATGGTTTTCAGAGGTGATTTGCCTGTAACTGAGCTTGTTGATTTTTTGAAAGATATGGACTTGTGCAAATACTAAGCGTAGTACCTTGTAAAACCAAGTTGTTAAGCAGAGCCTTTAACTGAGAAAATCAAAAGACCAGCTCATATTATCAGCAAAATATCTGCAATGCCCTTTTTCTGAGATGGAAAGCATTTATCTAGCATCTTTTTGATATAACCCAAGTTCTTCCTAATAAAGATATTCAGGTTCAATAAAGTGGGAAATCAGGTAAATTATTTCTAATTTTTAATCCTAGAGAGAGATGCTACTGTTGGGTGGGAGTGGGGTCACGTAATTACCAATGTAGCTGGCATCAGGAATCAGTCTCTTAGGGTTTCAGCTAACAGTTATTCTTCAGAAGCAGAATATTAATGGTCACAGGAAGATATTTAGTCTCCTTTCCTTTGGGTGGATACTCCTTCTGAATATAGTTCATGATATGAAATGCAGAACAGACTTATTAACTAAGAGTAACTCCAGTGAAGAATTTACAGCCTTATACTCACTTACTATTGAATTTTGCTTTCTGGGCAGACTCCCCTCTGAAGAATATGCAAAGGCAGATGAAAGGGATTAGACCCAGCTGCTTTCATTTCCTCCCACCCTCAATATAAAGAGACTATTCAAATCAATGCTGTGATGCTAACAGTGCCAGGTATGGTCTATCAGTTTCTTTGGTAGCCTCTTTTTATCCAAGGTTACTTCTATACAGCTTTAGCGAAGATGCCAGTGAATCAGTCCAGATGTTTTCCCTTCTTTAAGGAACAAATGTCTACTTTAAGCAGGCAACAAAATATACCGGAATCTCTAAGTCACATTAGCAAGTTACAAAAACAGCCTTTAAATTAAATGGTGTGCTGATTGGAAAATTAGTGTAAGTAGGTGCCAATAGAAAAAAAGCACAAATATAGATGAGGTAAGTGAGGAAAAAACTTACTTCTTTTATTGGAGTAAGTGAAACCAATAAAGAAATTCAATTGCTTTAATTTCCTCCCAAGTCTGGAAAAAAGGTATTTGGTAACAGGTTGGTTTGTATGAAAATCATTGAGAGAATGGTGAAAGTAGAATTTCATAGCAAAGTCCATGGTCCATACTCAGTTCCTATGAAGGTTTTCTCCTTTGTGCTCCTGAATTTCCCAGTTCACTGCACAGTTTCACTGTTCTACTAATACTTAATTGCTTTGGGTAGTCCCTGAAGTGAAGACACAAAGCTACCTTCAAGCAATCAAGAATGACAGGGTTATAAAAGGCTTTGAATATCAGGAAAGAGACATATTACTAGTATCAGTGCTACTAGTATTACTAGTATTAAAAGATTTTAAAGGAGATTCGATAATTTGATTTTTTGTTGTTTCTAAGTAGCTTGGCATATTATTACAGCCCTAGAAAACTACTGTAGTAGTAGGTTAAGGATTTTGTACACAGCATTCTTACTTCTACAAAACCAATCGATTCTGACCAGACTATTTAAATATCTTTTTCAATTCTTTTGCAGGGAGTCATTCTTAGTGGAAAGATGTCATTATGATGTGCATTTAGACAGTATAGTCCACATTTTCTTAAGAATCCTTCACTTTCACTAAATTTAGTTTCTTTAGAAATTGTGATAAGTTTACTCCTGAATTTAGTAAGTTTGTGTGTAGACAAATCTTAGAGATGTTTCCAAATACTCCTTCTTAGGGCTCTGATTTCTTTCCACTTAACTGGTGAACTCACTGAGCGTGATTCTGATTGGATTAATGTTAAAGTCAGTTGAGGCTTCTACTATAAGTGAGATGTACAATAATCTCCAAGTACTTTTGGTTTTCACTGAAATAATAGAAATTAGAGTCTTTTGGGCTGATTTGTTTAGCTGCTCTTGTAGATTTCAAGGGCTGAATTTCATTCTCGGAAAATCTTAGCTGTAGTGCAACCCTAGAGTGAAACTGTAATCCTTAGTGTCACTCTAACAATGTATTTGGCTCAGTAATGTCATCAGATATTAAAAGAAGGTGTAAAGGAGAAGGTTCCAGGATATTCTACGGGATATCCAAGAAATACACTTCTCTGAAATCTCTGTTTCATTGGAAATACCTATGAAAGTTGTATGAAACTCTCATGGCATTTCATTGTGTGAAAAAGATACAGATCACTGCAGCTTTTAACTCTCATTTGCTATGTATATTTATATATACATAAAAAGAAATGTTTGCTTTTAGGAAGAAGTGCCTGGTTTTCCTATTTCTTCATTGCTTACCTGCTCAAATTTTTTTTTTTTTTTACCTCTTCAGAGTGACAGCTTTACTGTTTCCCATCCCCAATAAATCTCCACCTACTTTTTGGCCTGAAATATATATCCTTCATCTTGAAAGAGCTTTAATATTATTTTGAAAGGCTGTCAGCATACCCATCTTCTGGAGAAATCTATGCTCAGAAGCGGAGCCTAGTGTTGAGGAAGCCAAAATCTTAAATACGTATTATCTTATACTACAATGTTTTCTGGAGCCAGAAGAAATCTACACTTTTGCAAATATAACAGTTTTTTTATGTAAAATCCCTCATAGTTCCACATTTCTTTTCTTTCCTCTGAAGCCACAGGAGACCTATGATATATATATACATATGTATATATGATACGTGATAATTTTGAGTGACATCAGGATGATTCAGAATATGGTAAATGTTTTATTTTGGTGGTGGAAAGGTGCTAGAACTCATGGCATGGATTGGACATTATCATGTAGTGACTTATGTCAGAAAAATAACAGTTTTAAAATAAATGTGTTCCCCTTCATATAGTTTTCTTCACATTTATGGCAGGACCTTACAATTTCTTTTCATACTGTTGATCAGGAATCAGCTTTCTAAATTTCCTAATTTTGGGTGTATGCGTCTCAAGGCAGAATTTGCATTTCTGGTCCTGATGTTGATTGATTTCTTCTGAGCCATGTATTTCAGACAGAAAACTTCTTCAACAGTCACATTCTGCTGCATTTTTCTCCTTAGGAAACATTAATTGGTCAGATTTCAATGTAAAGATAAATTTGCAGCTCCAAATGCCATATTCTAGGTTTGCTAGGTATCACACACTGAAGTGCAAGTAAATTATTTGCTTCAATGCACCACAATTTTAAATACACAAAGACACCACCCTTCTAATTAAAACATTTAATGTATAGTTCATTATGATATTGAACAA
Source organism: Strix uralensis (assembly GCF_047716275.1). NCBI lineage: Eukaryota > Metazoa > Chordata > Aves > Strigiformes > Strigidae > Strix > Strix uralensis. Next base: position 113,256,328 of record NC_133974.1, read on the forward strand.
AAATTTGACCAGATTAACCATAAAAATGTAAAGATAGTATAAATATTTATTGGAACATATATGTGTAGGCATAGGTGCATGGGTTACACACAAGAATTTAATTGCAATATTTGTGGTGAACATCAGCTACTATTAACTCTAATTATGAGGCTCTTTAGAAAAAAAAAAGTCACTATAGAACTGATATGATGTGTAATTACTGCTCTTTGGAGCACTTTGAAGAGTATATATTTAAAGTTCCTTAATTTCTTTGAAAAGGTAATTCTCATTAAAAAAAAATCAGGTAAATTTTTTATAGATTATTTTTTAAATTCTTGTGCTGATCATTTTGTAAATTATACAAGACTAAGAATGTTTGAGACCTGTTAAATGGAGGCTAAATTTTTAAAAGTTATTGATTTGTTCTTTTCTATCAGTAGAAGGAACTATGAGATTGAGCAGGAAAATGTAGGTTATCCATTCTTCTAATGTCCCTTAGAAATAATTTCAGTTACCCGAGTTTGGCAATCCCATTCTGTGTAAAACTCCTAAATTAAATGAGTTCAATTCTAGCAGTGAGTCTTTCAAATAAGCTGCTATCACCTAGGATATATAACTATGTGATCAAGTACAGAGAGTCAAGAAAACCCTCTGTCAATGTTATGCGCTTGACAGGCAAAAGCCAGCTGCAGTTGAGAAGGCATGTAACTGAATCCATGTCAGCAGGGCACCAAGCAAAAAATAATAAGCTGTGCTAGAGCTCGGTGCTGTACCAAAGCATTTAGACGGCTTCTGGACTACTGGTGGCTCAGGTCAAGGAAGGCTGGAGTATGCATGGCTTTCAAACCCACTTGGAAGCAGCACACACAAAAGCAGATGAGGATAGGCCTTTCAACAATTCCAGGAGGATCAGAGAGTCTAAGAGGCCAAAACCATTTTAGTTCTTTGAAAACAGAGCAAAAATGAAACTCATCACAATAAGATGAACGTGTGGTCGCATTGAGGGTAACAACTATATTCCACATAATTTGGTGTTAGGGGAGGTTACTCACACAAGGTGATATTTGTGTTGCATGACACAAGCACTACATAATTACTTAGCTATAACATACCATTTTAATACTCATGATTGTTTAAAGATTTATTTAAATTACTTCTATTTTTCAGTGCCCTATTTTTCCTGTTGTCAATTGAATCGTGTGATTGATAATGAATAAATTAATGGCGCCACTTTCATTTTACAGATATTGTGTGATAGCTTGTGCAATACAGAACTTTCCCTCTTTTGGTAAGGAAGTTGAGACATACATAAATTGACGTTCTGGAGTCTTCAGCATTTATACACAGTATACCAAATACCAGAGCATAAAAAGCCTGTAATCTAATACAATAAATTGCAGTTGTACTATCAATCTTTCGGTAGAAACAGTTATTGCTCAGCTAGATATCATTTAATAGTTTCTTATGGACCTGAGTGACTCATGTACGATTTAAAGCTGCACATAATCTCTAAAGTAATAGAACAGAAGTATGAACATAGTGTTTAGGTATAGAATGAGTAATATATATAGTCAAAAGTAGGTTATTTACATAGAAATAAACTATAGGTAAAAATATCTATGGGCTTAAGAGAACTGCAATATAAAAAGGAAGTAATACATGTCACTACGTTATAGTAACTGAATTATAAATCCCTTTCATTGTTCAACAACAGAAAATGAAAAGGAGGAGAGAATTTTTTTAAAAAAAAATAAAGAAACAGTGTTTTACATTAGCCACCATGTAATCTTTGTTATATTACTATTCATCACAAAATAATTCTGCATGGGAAATCTGAGAGGTACTAACTTTTGACGAGGTAAGGCCTATAGGTGCAAATGGTAGTTTTATTAGACCACCTACAATACTTGGAAAAAGTAGACAAAAATTGTCTGGGTACAAATTTGTTTTGGCACAAATTTGTTTTGGGCAAACAAATCCTTTTCCATGTCTGTTATGATCAACAGATTTCGAGGTTTGCTTCAAATTCAAACAATTGCTCTGAGTAGTATATTCAAGTGGTCTAATAAAAACATGAACCTCATTTACAAACCTTACCTTGCCTATGTCTTTTCACGATCACGGCTGCGACAACACTACTGCCAATGTTGTATAAAGGTAGATGATTTCCAAGGGGAAAAAAAGGAATTCCTAAGTATTTCTGAACATATATGATGCTTATCAGAAAATAAATGAATGTCAGTACAACTAAAAGCTTGCGTCTCTTCCTAGAATTAGGCTTAGCATCTACAAGGAGTAATGGATCAGGAAACAAAACAAATTTTGTATAGCTCTAAACTGATGGGACAAATTTCTATGTAGGGTCTTGGCTTTATATTGTATCGTCCTTTAGGTCAGATGGTTTTGTACATAGATCAAGTTATACGACCTTGAGTACTGACAGATGTCAGCACCATGACATCTGAGCTTTGCTTCTGCCTTTCTTTAAGGGACTGTGACAGCTTTGTTAATGTTGATAAAGCGTCAACAAAAACTTTGTGGGGAAACCGTCCAGAGTGTCTCAAATTATCTTTACAACTCAATGACAAATAGCAGGTGCATCCAGTGAGATCATACTGGATTTTGTACTGCTTGCCCACTTGGAAAGGTTGCCTCACCCCTGCTTCCTCTGTCACCATCAAGTCCCTGCCCTGTCAACATCCTGTCCTAATTTTAAAGGCACATTGGGTTTTTTTCCTTTTCCAGTATCCCAAAGAATATCTACACAATTAAAGAAGATACTTTAGCCATTAATACTCTTCAGGGCAAATTACATAGTAAAGCTTCTTAAAAGTTTATTGCTTATATTTCCAAAATAAGATTAATTCATGATATAATCACTTAGAATTTTGCAATCACTTTTGTTACTGACCTTACCCACCTCTAAAGGAATTGAACTTATAATGAAAGATTGAAATAGGTGCAAATGAATTCAGTGCCGAGCTCCTCCTTTGTCCCTTCATTCCTTTCCATCACCCTCCTACTTTGCTGTATTGTCGTGTGTTAAGAATGTGCATTATCACAACTGTTTCAAGGTCACATGTTTCAATAGACGATATTAGTGTAGTTTCAGGATAGTCAATAAAATGAGGCTATTTTCCCCTGGTTGAGGATATGGTTCAATATCGAGGGATATTTTCTGTTACAAGCAGCTGGAGTTTGTATACATATCCATCCATTTGAACAAATATACACCATTATATTGACTGAAGAAGCATTGTGATTATCAAAAGAGTAATCATTATTCCCATGTAAACTGGATAAATCTAATAAAAAATTAAAATGTGAAAAAAAAATGTAGTTGAATGATTAGATGACTGGTGACTGTGTTTAAATTATGTCACATGGCACATCATTAAACAGTAAAGGTAGCTAATATATCCAAGGTAATTTTTTGGTGACTATAATTGTTAAAACTTTTAAAATAAAAATATAAATGTCTAACTATTGCACAATACTTGCAAAGTTTTTGTTTTGCTAAAATCTGCTTTCCAGATCAACAACTAATCATAATATATATTCATAATATTTATGTTTTCATCCTTTTATACAAAAAAACCTTCAGTGTTGTACATACTACCTCATGTATTCTACATATAGAATAATCTAGAAAAAGAATTCCTTAATATTAATAAAAATTATCTATAATGTCAAGGTTCAGTTACTATAAAATGTTGTTTTAAGGTAACTCCACCCAAGACAGCTACCATTAAGGAAGAAGATAGTAATAAGTAAAAAGGAAGTCATACATACAAGGTACTCTTAAGAAAAACACAAGAAGGATCAGCCATCCAACAAACAAAACAAACCTATAAAACAAAGAAATCAGTAGACAATTTTTCATTCTGCTTGCTTGAAACTTCTCTGAAGCAAGAAGGTTTACAGCTCCAGAACACGCACAACCCTTTAAATAGTATCCCACCTATAACCAGGTACACAGTCTCTCCAGAGAGTCTGATATGAAGAAGAATGAGACACCACAGGTCTGTAATTACAGTCTTTGCGTCACATGAACTTTCTAGGTGTGGAAACACTAAATCAGCCAAGAACTAAGGAACCTGCAAGGTTGTTTCTAATTTAACTAGTTAGCAAAGTATGACCACGTAGACTGGATTTCTGATTTATACCAAGAGTAGGCACATCCTGACAAATGCTTAAGATGAATAGAACTGTATTATTCATCATATGTAACACAGATTTAATGCCTTTTAATGACCAGCTTCTTATCATAAAAATATATTTACATGATGTCTGTGAACAAGTATCCTTGTAGCAAAACCTGATGTTTATTTATACAGGAAAAGTCTTGACCCTACTGCACATGTTCCCTCCAGGAGAAAGTAAACATGACTGGTACTCTTTACATAAAGAAAAAGGAGTAAAAAAATCTGAAATAAACCCCACACTTCTCTTTGGCGTTCATTCTTCCTCGTTCCTTTCTCCAATTCTTGTCTCAGATATAATCAAAATGATTAATATGCAAGGAAAATCTCAGGGCAAATGGGATCAGCTGATAGCAGAGACTTGCTGAAGTCAGTGCTATTCAGATTTAAAACTTACATCAAGCTGTGGACTGGCCCTGGACAGATTATCTCCAGAGAGTCTCTGTTGAACAACATCATGCTTTTTTCTGTGCCTGGTGGTTTAGACTACAATTCTTTGAGAACAGAAAAATGCATACCTCAAAACGTGGCTGTTATTTCATCCTGAATGCTTTCTATAACTGTAGCCTCTTTTATCACTGCCAAAGCTTTACATCTCGCACAAAACCAGGAGACAAACTTTTAAATAAGGTCAGCCTGTACTTTAGGATACTTCTCCTTACCTTGATATCCGTGACATATTTACTTTAAAAATATACCTACCTCATGTTATTAGTGCAAAAAGATTTACATTTATTTGCATTACTTATACATACATTAAAGTATACTGATGGCATTCAAAAATAAAGAATATCATGTAATACCTTTACTTTTACCTATGGATTTGGTGAAATGGTTCCATGAAGAAAGCATTTCCAGACAAAAAGAGAATAAAGAAGAGGAGAGAAACAACAGTAAGAGTCATGAGTATATGTAAATGCAATAGTATCTGAACATGAAGAGACAAAGTATAAGGTAAGTGTCTGGAGACAAATGGAGATGCAATCTGTTATATTAGGGATTTAGTTTATTTTTTTCCAATCATGTACATGCAGAGAAACACAGAAATAACCCATGCTTAGATAAGAAAGAGTGACACGAAAGTAACATGGACAATGGGTTAGGAGGAAAAAAAATCACTGATTTCATCAGGTTGCAAAATTGTACTCTCAGCATTCCAGAAGCCAGGAGCAGGTGCTTTCTGCACATTTCCAATCAGCCATGCATTAATGTAAATGGAATCTTCAATGTGTACAATGTGACAAGATGAGTATCTTCTTTCAGCAGCTATCTGAAGAGTGCTCTTGTGCTTCGTTTATCTTTTATAGAATCACCCGTAATTGTATTTTCTGATAAATACATGAAATTTTCTTAATCACCTTCTCATTTCTCTCACCTCTTTTCAGTTATTGTATTGCAAGAGGGGGAGTTGAAGAGGCAGGAAGGACAAAAGCTTTCGGAGCAAACAAAAATAATAATAATGAAATAAGAAAAGATGTGACTAAAACCGTGTGTTTATTTGCAGCCAAAGACAGCTTTCAAGCATTTGCCCATCGTTTGCAGTGATGGATTCAAAGCAGCTACAGAACAAGAAGAAACAATGAAAGCAGAGTGGAAAAGGAACAGAGCCCATACCTTGGTCGCCCATCATCAGGTGCGCCAGACCTTGAAGGGAAACAAGAGCACAGTCAGCAATGAACAAGGGAGCACGGGAAGGTGGTGTTGTCACAGTGACAAAAATGTTTTGTGACAGGCATCTGTTTCCTATGAGATGTCTGTATCACAGAGGGAAATCAAAGAGCATTTTTCAACCACTGGTTGGAATGCTTTGGGCTACGAGTAACAGAACTGCAATTCAAACACTGGGTGCTGTTTTATTGTGTATTTCTTCTGTGCAGTAGTTGCAATGACAGAAAATAATAAAATGCTTTCAAATCCAACCAATTCCTTTAATATTCCATCTGTCTTTATCATATTTTGATTATATTGTTTTGAACACTTTGCTGGGAGGACTTCCTGTCCTCTACATGTGAAATGACATTAAAAACCTGGAGAAGTGTAAACCTGAAAAATGGGCTGGGTCTGATCTTTTTCCCCTCATAAAAATGAGTATTTCAGGTATTTAAATAAAATTTCTTCATCACATTGAAATGATAATGCAAGGGATGTCTCCTTATTTGTGTGAAATGTGACAGTAGAATGCATTTGTTCCAGAGAAGGCAAATTATTACATATGCAATATAAAATATATAGCAATAAAGAAAATTTAAGTGACAGCTTCTGAAGCTACTTCATAAATCTGTGAGAAATAGATTTTGCTTTATATTTGTATTGTGAGACGAAATCCAATCATACCAGTATAGGTCTAGTGACATTTCAAAACAGATGTCCATAATGATAATCACTCAACCAGAGCCAAACTTCATTACTCTTTAACCAAAAATATTCAGCTTTTTAAATTCATGGTAATAAAATGATACTTATATTCTCATTGAGAATAATGTGATGTAGGGAGAACATTTTTCTGGAAATATGAAGGTTTTTCACATTTTATGTCTGGTTTAAAAAACAGGCTTATTCTTGTTGAACTTATCTGGTTTAGATTCCATTTTAGAAGTTATTAATTGCTCAGGTGTTAAACGTGCTCCTCTTCTCCAACAACTACAGAAAGTGATACATTGTTTTCTTATTTGCAATGAATTAAAATAAATTCACACAAAGAAGGTGTGCAATAAAATATTCTGCTCTTTATTGGAAAGCAGACTTCCTAGAGAGTTCCTGTGATTTGTAATTCACAAAGAAAATTAGGTGCACAAATGACTCATAGTATTTGGGGGGAGTTCAAAGAAGATACTCCCAACTGTAATCAGTCTTAAAGGATTCATATCATATCTGTTCCAAATCTCAAGTGATGTTCCAAATAGACTAACAATGGTTTTGCTGAATTAGGGCTTTTTACTGTCACCCTTTTTAGAGTCGTAGTTAAACTGAAAGGCCTGATGTGCCCAGCCTCTTGTGCAATAGATTAAGTTTCCAAATGCAGCGCCCTGCAGCTGGTGGGATTACCTGGGGTTTATAGCAACATAAATGAAAGCTGAGTGTGATCCTGAAGGGATGCCTACATAAGCATTGCTTGGGAAACATCACACAGCTGTGCTGCAGTTCGCAGCTTGTGAAAGAGAGCAGAAATGTTTTCACATGTGTCCTTTCTCTGCAAATGTTGCTGCAAGAGAGGCATGCTGAATACGCGAAGTATAAAGACCCACAGTCAAGCTTCAGTCTTTTAATGTTGGACATCCTTGCTTGGATCCCTTGCTGCATGGCCTTTTGGAAGCAGTAGTCTTTTCATGTGATTACTTAACTTGTCTTTTGGCTTTTAACTTTTTGTGGTGGCAAATATAGTGAGAAATCTCAGACTTTTGACTTGACCTTAACTGTATTTGATAGAGGGAAGGTGAAACTAGTTGAACATTACACACCTTTTTCTTTAATATAATTGTGACTTTTCAGCAGCTACTTTATGTGACTGTTTCAACTTTTAGAAGGTGTGGAGCAAATCACTGTCATGTCTCCTAGGCGAATGCAAAGAAGGTAATCTCTTATTAGCTTGCATTTAAATATGATCTTTACAGCTATAACGACCTAAACAAAAGGCCTAACCTCAGGAGATCGCCACTGCTTGATAGCTACTATTTTTTGCTAAAATGATATGTGAGATTGGTCAGTTGCAAATACATGATTCTTATATAATTTGAAAAAAAATGTAAATGGCAGAAGTGCCTCTTGAAAACATCATAGAAACCACTTGAATTTTAAGAGTCACTTGCAGTGCTGTTCAACTAAAAAAGGAAGTCAAGTGAATGTAAAAAAAATACACTGCTCAAACCAAACATCTATCAATTAAAAAAATTAGTACTAGTCCTCAAGAGACTGTATTTTGTTTGACTCTGTATGTTACTTTATTTGTGAAGCAGTAAGGTTACTTATACTTACTTACTAAAAACACATAATGATACTTACCTTATTTTATATTTTTGCAATCTATAGATGCAGGCTATGGAAGAGTGAAGAATTACTCTTACTGTACCTGTGCAATCCACAGAGTGGTTTAAAATGATACAGATAAATCAACCATGATAGCAATCGCTGCTAGATTTTCAAAATGACAGTCTGCTTATAATAGTGAATACTGCAGTGGATAGTCATGGAAAGTTCTGGCCTTAACTAGCCACATATAGGCATACCATACATTGAAAATATTCATTTGTGCACCTCTACTTCATAAGCAGAATGATAAAAGCCTTTTCTTTGTGAATTAGAAATTCATGATTTAGTAGGAATGACTCATGTGTGATCCACTCCATCTTTATACTGAACTTGGCTCTGAGAGGAGGGAGTTAAGGGGCACAGGATGGGATAGTGGAAGTGAATATGAAGATAGGATATTTTCATAATTTGGTGTGTGAGTTTCATGCAGAGCACAGGCCAAAACAAAATTTAAACATGGTAAACCTGTGATGAACATGTCCAGCTCTAGCACAGTTCTTGTAAAATGAATAAAATGTAGCCTCTTCATACCAACAATATATAAAAAATTAACTCTGTGAATATTAAATCCTTCTGTTTTCTTATGTAGCAGAGATGCTCAGATATCACAGAAATCAAGGATGAAAAATCTTGGTTTCCAAATTGTGCTTTGCATACACCATTTCTATGCTTTCATTCTTTACATATACATTCTTTGTAACCTTAATGTATGCATAAGTATCCAGACTTGTGTTGGGATAAATTTAAGGTTGCAGTTTTAAGAATTAGGTTCAGTTAAAGTCTGGATTAACTGTTATCCAGGCTTTATCTTGTACTGCTGTGCATAAATGAATACGTGAAATGAAACTGAACCTCCTTATCTAGTTATACCGATCCTAATTCACATTTGAGACTCATGTTGACACCAGTAAGAATTTTATGCACAGATCAAATATAAGATTAGATGCTTATTTATAGGTTTTTATGTTTTTCAGTTAGAATTCCTATTCCAGTGTTGTTGAATACATTTTTATTTCACAGTGAAAAGGAAATTGTATTGATATGTATGTGCATGACAGTGCACACAATTAAGGCATCAGAATTGTTTAAATTTTCTTTCTTCTACTGGTAACGTACATTTTAATAAAATTGCACAGCATCGTGTATGTGTTAAATCTGAGCACCTCTCTTTGCCCTTGAATACAGTAGCATAGAGAAATGCAGTACCAATACTTCCAGGCTTTTTTAGAAAACGGCCTCTGAACAAGCAGGCAGTGGCCCACGGTGACTTGAATCCTGAATGAACTCAGGCCCCACAGGGGTTCACTACAGGACCCTGGGTCAGGGTCGTGCCAGGGCAGACACTTTGCATATGAGTTAGCTTACAAAGTCCTTGATTTAAAAGTAGTTTTTAAAGTATTGGAAAAAATAAAATAAAAGTTATTGCTCAGTTTAGATAGATAAAGTAATAGATAATCATTTATTCAGTATGCAAAGATTCAGCCCAGAGAGACTTTTAAAAGCACTTGTACATAAAAAAGTACCTGCACCTTTTGGCTTATAAGCAAAAAGACATTACTGATTACCAGCAATAACTGATCTGTGAAGCATATTCTGGACCTTTAAAACTATGATATATATGCACACAACATGTTTTACCAGCTAATAGACTTACTTACCAATATTCAGGCTAGGTGGCATTGTGCTTTAGTTTCCACTGCCCTGTGCCATACTTTCTTTAAAGGGACTTAATTATATATCGACATTATTGTTAAACTCACATGCTGCTTCTTTCACAATGTCCAAAAGGCAGAGTGCATTATGTTGAAAAGTTAGACAGAAAAACCTTTTTCCTAAAATTTTGTGCTGTAAGGGTATTACAGTAAGCAAGATTTATAGTATTAAAGAAAAAAGCACTTTACATTTTCCTAAGCAGTTAAAAGATAGGTATTTAACATGCATTACATTTTCTGATGAGGATTTATGCTCCACACTAATGAAATTGTTTTTCATACAGAACATGAGAAAATATCAGTCCTTCTGCAAATCTCCTGAACGATTTTGAAGGGTGATATCAGTCATACGAGTATAAATCCCATTGTTTCAGTGGGGACATTCTGGAATCACACCAATAAGGCCAAAATTAAAATGGAGCTTTGTTTGGGTTCTGTATGGAAAAAGAAATCACACTTGTTTAATAAACTTGTATACCTTTATCTGTAAATAAATGCAACTTACCGTGCTGAATGATATGCGCACTTTTATAACATTAAGCAGAAGGGAAAAAAACCACTAAACAGAAGGGAAAAACAAGAGCTTAGGAAAATAAGGTAGAAAGCACCCACCTTCCACATAGTTGTCTTCTGTAAGCACATAACAGGGAAGGAGAGAAAAGGAAAACATTCATTAAGCAGCATGCAGACTGGAACTTGCCATTGCATGTCTTCATCATGCAAGGCATCAAACACAACATGCAAGTGCTCCATTGCTACAATCCAGAGGGAAAAACAAAAGCACCAGGAAGCAGTGTTTCCTCTATTTAACAAAATTTACGTGATATGAAATAAAACAATACTGTTTCCAAAATGCAAAAATTGTACAGGATTTACTGCAGCTCTTTGTAAGTTCAAGTATTATTAGTCATTAATCACAGGATCTTCTTCTAAGACTTTTATAACTATATATTTTAAAGCCATCAGTCATTTGTGATAAGGATTCTAAATTCATTTGCTTCTACTTTCCCATTCTGAATTTTCCTTAATGACCTGTATGAAGTAGATGATTTTAAACAGATTGAACAAGATAACTTAAATTTTAGAATATGCTGTGAAGATGTTACCACAGGCAGCGTTGCTGATCCTGCACTCATTACTGAGGCACTCACTCTGGGCATTGGGTCAGCTCTCCAAATTCGGTGTGGAAAAGCTGTCATTTAAACTGGGTGGAATAACTCAGAATTGTAGGATCATGTCCCACAGCACTTGGCAGCATCAGAAACTTGCACATCTTAAAAAAATCAATCCATTAACTGCCTGGTACAGCTAGCAAAGGCCACAGAAATCTCAGACATGGGTTATTTCCCCAGATTAGATCAAAGGGCATTTTGCCTAAGTAAAAACTCCTATCAACAAGCAATAATTTGGCCTTTTATCCCCAACTCAACATCAATATGGGGTACAGGAAAGAAGGTTCCCCCAAAGCCTACAAAGCAAGAGGGGACTAGGAACTGAGTCTCAGCTAATGAAGTGGAGAGAATTTAAAGTTATGAAACAGGCTCAGTGTCCTAGTACTCATGCTAGTCTCTACAGTCCTCAGCTCCTCCACCAGGTAGGTGATTCTGAGGGAGTATGTCTCTGTTGCCCATTATAATTTTGACTGAGGAGAGGATAGGAGAGTGTACAAAGATATCTCCGGGGAGAGAGAAAATGGGAAAGGTAAAATGACAAAGGAAAAACAACACAGAAGTCAAGGAGATGGACTGTGCGAAACCAACAAAGAAACGGGGAAGGGTGACAACACAGCAATCTGCTTGGGAAATCTCTTCCTGCAGTTTGTGCCATCTCCACCACCACTTCCTGGTGAGTAAGCACTCAGAAACAATTGCAAATTGAAGACCAGTTCTGTCATTGCAGGTCAATTCTCATGGAGTCTTCCTATAGGAAAACACCTTTTCACGTGACCAGTAAGAAATGCTATCTAAACTAATTTGTATATATTGCAAACCAGGAGTCAATAAAACAAGTTACACCAAACTGGGCTCACTGATACTTCCTAAGCATAGCAATTTCCTGCCAGAATGTGTCCCTTTTCATAATGAAAAGCCTTTATAAGTTAATGCCACAAAACACTGAAAAATCTCATCATAACTAGACAGTATTCCAATAAATAATTGGAAAAATTTACCACTTTAAAAATAATAACTACTATAAATGATGAATACTAAGGGTTTAGGACTCTCAGTTTTCAGCTGTAATACTCAGAGGTCAGACCAGATAAAGTTATTTGGCTTATGACATATCAAAACACCTTTTCCATGCACACACTCTAAAATTAGACTTCTAAAATCTCACTGCCTGAAATTTTAGTTTGTTATGAAAGTGCAAAGGGTATGTACTGTTTCATACATTTAGGAAAGTAAGAGGTCAAAAAGCAAAAAAATATGAAAAGCAGCATGCTTGTTGTGACTAAATACCTGAAGATCAACAAATTGAATAAAGTTCACTGAGAAAAATAAAAGCACCCAATTTCACAAGATAAAGATATTATGTTCTATATACAGTGTAAATTACAGTGATATTTGGGCTATTAGAAATAGCTACTTGTAGCTAAACTTTTCTGAAAGAGCTTTCTTCCTTTAACTACATATAGTAATTTCCTTTCTTTAAGTAAAAAACCCCTCAAATTTAATGAAAAATAAATTAGTTATTTCAGTTGTAATATAACTTCAGTCTCCTTCATCTAGTCCTGGTTACCGCAGTGTCAGTATATAGCAACACCAATACTGTAATGACATCCTTTTGGATGGCTGTATTTAGCTTAACATGATCACTAAAAACCAACACGTGAACTTGCCGAAAGGCCAGTTCTGTTGCCTATGTCAAAGGGATAGTTCTGAAAATGACATCACAGGCAGCATCAGATGGTTAAACTTGTCTAGTTACAGGGTTTAGCATATTTTGTTTTATATCATGGGTCCTATTCTTAGCAGTGATCGGTATGTCTTTTTTGATGACTGTCACCAGAAAGATTTACACTAGTTGAGCAGCTTCCCCTAAATGTCTGACTGATTAAACTTTTAAGTGATAGTAAATTAAACTGTCAAAACATTTTGAATTAAATACAATTGAAAGTGTTGAATTCCTGCTCTGTGAATAAAATAGTGTATATAGACAAACCCCTATACACTAGTAAACAGCAATGAAAATTCATTTCTCCACATGTTTTTGTCATGGTAAGTTAAACCATCTTAAACAGTTTTGCAATCCAAGAAAAAAAATTAGTTCAGCTTCTTTATGGTACTTTACAAGGTTTTTACATTAGATTAGCACTGAGCACTATTATTTATTTAAGGTCTTTTTTTGTGACAGCTGATATATTTCCATATCACTAACACTTTCCTAGACTTCCCTGATTCCCCTGTTCTTCTAAGCACAGACTAAGAAGCCAGAAGACCCAAATTCCAACTTTGCTTTTTATTCATTTTGCTTACTCCATCCACTGTTAAAAAAAAAAAAAAAAATAGGGAAACTCTTTGAAAGACATGTATACTATCAATGTGTTAATTTTTCAGTTTGGAGGGAACAAAATTTCCCTCATTTAAATCAGGAGTAACTGTATTTATGCCATTACAGTTGCACTGGTGTAAAATTTATGTACCTGGAGGATACTAGAGCTGTATTACACATTTCTGTCACTGCTGATGATTTAGCCACCCATAGTCTGAATTTACCCACATTTACATCCACCCACACTAGAGGACCTTATTGTCTACTGAGTAGCTCTGCTGGCATCAGTGGAACCAGAGGCTTTCAAGACCCAAAGTACCATCTCCTAGCTGCTGTAGGCATTGGCACAAAATGGCCTGTAGCCTTTTCTGCACCACCTAATTGTACCAATGATTTTGTCCAATGCACAGCCCAGGTACAAGACAAGGGGGTAAAAGGGACTGTCAGTGCAAGAGCAGAGGAGCTGAACAGCCTTGCAGCCTCCACTAGCAACCGGACGACTGTCCAGAGGTAACCTCTTCAGCTTTGTAACTCCTAGTAGATGTGAAAAGTCCTCTGTTGTCACATTGCACTGAGCTACTCACTTGAAGAACTAGACAGGTCTTCATCCACTGCAAACGTTTATTTCCTAGGCCTTCCCCGCCCCCACCAACAACGATACTGAATTGCACTGCTAATTTCTGTGTTTACAACCTAATTCCTTTGGCCAAATTCTGCTCTCAGTGCTACTGGTGTAATCTGTTGACTGCACATATTGAGCCAAATATTCAGTTGATTTAAATCTGGTGTGACATGGTTGAAATCAGTAGAACTATACAACTTACACAGGCTGTGAATATGTCTTATTATCTTCAGATGAATTGTCTCAGGCTCTCCCTACTGACTTGAGAGCAGAATCTGCTCCATATTTTTTGCAGCAAATGCCCAATCAATTGTAATTATTTTAGCATATTACTATGATTCAGTGATATAAAAATGGGAATAATGTTTTTACAGGATATTTTTATTAATTCAAGAATTATTTTAATATTTGGTGATGCTTCGTGGAAACCTTGATTTTTTTAAAAAAACAAGTGACTTCATATGTTTTGTGGTTATCTCTGCTATTACATTTTTTCTTCTGATAGAATATTTACACCTTAGCCAGAGAGCACAGTATTTGTCCTGACAATTGTATAAGAACAGTATTTTCATGATAAACAGATGAAACAGTACATTAGTATTTTGAAGTTACAGAAATAGCATTCTAGAAATAACAAAATAAGAAATAGCATATTAGAAGTGGCATTTTTATATTTATTTTTTTCCTCATCAAAATTATAGTTCAAAATCACATTTAGCAACAATGAAGGGTATGATATACCACAGACATAGTTTATGAAATTTCATAAGATGTTCAGTAGTATGAGTAGTGGGAAGTAGCCTAAAATAAAGCTTATATTTATGCAGGTGTCTTGCAATAAAAATGATGGCTAGAAATTTAAGATATGATATTTTGTTTTCTCAAAGAATATTGCATAGGTATACTTCTCTATAAATTTATCTACTTAAAAATACTGTACTGGAATATGTAATTTCAAGAGGCAGCTTTTTCTATGGGACTGCACCCAGCATCTCTTGGATAGTGTAACTTAGCCTGTCCCATCATCTTCTCAAGCTGTTAGAGATACTGTTGTACTTAACACATGGTTCAAAAGAAAATATTCAGAAAAGGTATGAAAACATGAAGTATGTTATGAAGTATGTTGTAAAGCATGAACAGTCATAGTCTCAGTAACGACGAATTAAAGAAATACATTGAAAATCTGTGGCTATGAGCATTGGTCTTCCCAAGTGCTGTGTATCTGACAAATTCCATTACGATTTGTTGCATTTTTTGAAATGTACTCTTGAAAACCATTGTAAATATTGACTGTAATTATGAATAATTAGAAATGTATGATAAAGATACCTAGTACAGAACCCTGATTCTGTTGTAGCCTTCTGCTTGAATATGGAGTAAATAGGAAAGCAGCATTTCCTACAGCTGGGCTTCATGGAGCAAAATTTGGATTCATCTGCAAAATCTGCAAATCCACCAGAACCTAGGGAAGACATCCCAGGAGTCCCTACATTTCCACATGGCCCTATTAGATCTGAAGTCAATGTACAGCCTCTCACAGACTCCACACAGCTTTGGGTGGACCCATTCAGAGGACTTTCCAGTGCAGTGGGTAGAAATATAACAGGGACTCTATTGATTTTTTTGGTGGAAGGGAGAAATTTCAGAATAACAGGAGTCTGTGTTCTATCTCCATTTTCTATCTACACCTCTGTGAAGATCTCTTCTTTTCTGGAATGCCCTGTATGAGACTCAGGAGAAAGGTGCAATATGGTCAGGAGCACAGATGACCTGTCTTGACCAAAAATGAGGATGAGGCTTTTTGCCAAATGAGGAACATTAGGGCACAATTAGATGTTTCTGCCAACTGGTACAAGACAAAGCCATCAGCCCAAATTCAGTACGCCTCTGTAAATTCTACTAACATTCATGAATTTACTCTAGGTGAGGCCACCTTTGCTAGACAGTGCTATGTATCCCAAATGCCTTGAGAATTAAATAATGACAAGCTCATTTTAGTTAAGCTACTGTAGATGAGCTCCTAGTGTGAAGCAGCCACTAAGGGGGGGGCAATGCAAGTCTTGAATGCACAGGCAAAGAAACAACGAACAGAAATAGAAAATGGCATTACTTTTTGTGGCATAACTAAAACCATTACTGTGTTTAGTTCCAGCGTTCATATATTCAAAAGGAAGTAAAAAATGAAAGAGGTTTCAGAAACAAACTTTTCCCACAGTCATTCTTGGCATTAAAAACCTAAGAAAACTCAGCAACCATGTCTTACAATGAAAACCCTGAGATGCTCAATCTATTGAATACATCAAAGGCAAGATTAAGAGGTGTCTTGAACCCAGCCTGTAACTATCAATGTTGGGAGAAAGATTCTTGATACCTGGAAGTCCTTTCAACCAGATAAATGCTGGGATCAGGAGTCAAAGTTCCAACTGAAAATAAGATGAAAATTTTCAGTGAAGATAAAATAAGCATTGGGAATACTGGGGAGTCCTTCCCTGAAGTCTGAAGACAGAGCCTTTGTCTAACAGAAACTGCATCTCAATCATTGCTTTTGGGCTGCAGTATAAAAATCACTGGAACAAATTCCGCCTCTTGCCGTTTCGCAGGTCAGGTTAATATTTTCGTAGCAGTACATTCTGGCCATAACTTGTATGAATCTATGAATTTTCAAATGAGAACAGAAACCAAGCATAAACCACAGCAAATACTTTGACACTCTGTTAAACACAAAAACATTCAAATAAATTGTTTTCTCACAACCAATCTCTGCATCATTTGCACAAAGAGCTCACTGAGAAAAGTTTCCCATGAAGAATTCAAATATAATGGGTGAAAAAAAATCATTCAGATAAATCATTACTATAGTTCCCAATGGGAAAATATCCCCATCCCCAATTTACTTCTGCAACCTGTAATACTTTCTAATACCATCTCCAGCTGGCTACAGATCAAAACAAACAGAATCAAAATCAAGACATAATTAAATCAATACTCTTTCTGAGGCAACATTTTTTTGTGCTGCTTGGTTCCTATGCAGCTTTATCACTTTTCTACTGTTTATTATCACAAGTGTCTCAAACGTGAAATCATTCACCATTGCTTTAGTTTAATGTTATTAATCTGTGCTTACTTTATTGTTACACATTTTTAGATATTGCACATCTGAATAGACTTGTGCTACTTTGGAGCCACAGTAGATAACAAATAAGTACATCTGTGATACTTATATCTCCTTTTTCTCAGTCACTCCCTAGAACTGACATTTTTGGAAAGTTACTTGTCCTCTTCTTTTAGTAATTTTTACCATACTTCTAAATAAACTTGGACTGACTCAGGGGAGAGATCATGATGTAGATGTAAAAATGACTGGTTTTTAATTATATTACAATCCCAAGAAATTTGACTTTGGCCTTATTTTGCCACCTCATTAAATTTAATTATTTTTCTCCAAAATGGGTCTGGCTAGTCTCAGATGTACTAAACTTCAGACCTGCTTGCAATATGTCAATGCTTTAAAGAAATTTGCATCAGTCACTGCAACAAGTCTTCTTGCATCTGTGTCACGGCTACAGTAACCACAGCCAGGAATCAAAGGTTTTATAATAATTGAATTTAGTAATATTAATAATAGAGATAATGGAAGGAGAAATAAGTCATTTGCATAAGTGAAGGTGAGTCAAAGAATCATGGTCCGTTCCAGTGTTTTAATTTCCATGTATAAGCAGAAAATGAAACACAATGTAAATCTATGTATTTCACTCAGTAACCAGATATTCTTTCAGAACTGCTGCTCTTTTTCTATTTAGCCTCTGGGACTATTTCTCTGGATTGGAAACATTCAATTTCCATTAAAAATATCTGGGATTTGCACACTTTGATTTGTGCTTTTAGACATCTTCCTTGTAATCACTAGAGGTCTTATTTCCTATCACGGAGAACGAATAGACTAAGTAGAATTAAGGACTGACTGTATATGGTCCATTTTACAAGGCCTGTACATCTGCCCATAACTCCTCTTTTCTTCCTAGCACTATCATTATTCCTTTGGATTTTCTCCAGTATAGCCCTGTTTGGTACATGGCATGAAAATATATTTTCAGGATACTCCTATCAAAACCTGTCATACAGAATGAACTATTCTGGTTGGCAGAGAGTAATGTCAAGAACAGATTATGTTGTATAAAAGTGATGCAGGGTGACACAGGTATTTCTATTTTAAGAATATCTGTTTTGAAATTCATAAAATTCATAAAATGTATAAAATAACTTATTTCAACAACTTCTTTAAGAAACAGTTGTGAAATGATGAATAAAGATTTTTCAGAATTATTCATGCTTGTTTTGCTGTACATGAGAGTAGAAACTACCCCAATATATCTGATTCCTTGTTGTGCTGTGCTTTGTGCAGTCAATTATGTCTATATAAGAGGCTGCAAAATCAGGCCTCAGTTGCTATCAGAAGAAATCAAATCCCTGTCCAATCATCCTTTCAGCAAAGCTGGGTCTGTTAGACAATACAATTAATACAATAGGATTAGCTGAGCTGAGAGTGAATAAAAATGCTGTGCAGTGGTTGAACGGCAGAAGTAATTTTCCAATTGGATAGCAGCTTTACAGAGGTGATGATCCAGTGGATAACACGAACAGGAGACTCAAAGGAGGAGAGGTCACTATTTTGTCCATGAAAAGGATATTGTTTTTAGACAATGCTTCCTAAAACTTTTCTTCTGGTTTTGTATTGTATGGTGAACTGGCAGCTATCTACACTTTCACAATCTGCTGTGTAAATATAATACTTCTCCTTTATAATACTTACTAAAGGGTGATGACACATGACTGCACATTCTGAGATATTCACTCAGGCCCTGACTCTGTAGCTGGATATTTGTGCCTTCCCAGACGAGTGCAACACAAAAAATTACAGGACCGCATGCAAAACTAGCTGTATTTTTCAGAGTCACAGAATGATTTGGGTTGGAAGGGACCTTAAAAATCATCTAGTTCCAACCCCTCTGCCATGGGCAGGGACACCTTCCACTAGACCAGGTTGCTCAATTTGATTCACACGCTGCCTTTATACAAAAGTGAGGAATGTTTGTGTGTTATCAGTGATGCTATGACTTCAACACAGGTGCCTGAATGCAATTTGGTATGAAGTGTTCTTGAGAGTTAGCAGCTAAAAATGTAGAAGATGCACTGTACGCAATTAAAAATAGAGTAGCAATACTCAGAATCACTTTGTTGTATAGTTCTTTAGCTAGTCACCATAAAATTTTGGCTACTACTGAGATTAATTTTGTGGATGTGAACTGAGCTGAACCTGCCCTTGGAAGCCTTTAGAATGGTTCAGAATAAACTTTCTGCTCTTTTAAACAGGAAATTCCTCTGAAGTGAGTAGAGCTGTACTCTGGAAGTCAGCATGCTGCAACCAAGTGCTTAATTTGACATCAAATTAAAATTTAATCACAGCTATCTGTGACAGCAAGTGAACAAAATAGATATCTTTATTTTTTTTAAAGAACTGAACTTAATTTTCTCCTTTACTCATCTACAATCATTTCAATGCTAATGCTGAATGTTATTCTGATTAATTAGTAGTTATAGATAATGACAATGAAACTAATTACAAGAAATTTTACAATTAAAAATTTAACATTTCCTCACTTAAAATCTGGTCATCCTTACCTAAAGCAAGAATTTATGTACTTTTTATTTCCTCCATAGATTTTACAGGAACTGAGCAACAAATTTTTTTTTTTTTGTAGCCACGTGAAAGCCTGGATTGAGTTCCCATGTGTAAAGAGTACTTGCACACATTGCAGTCAGGAAACAGATGCTTTAGAAAGATTCTTGATTTTCATTAATCACTTTGATATGAATTGGTTAAACAGTTATTTTCTTGGCATAAGAATATATATTGTAACATTTATAAGGCTACTGAGTGATGTAAAAACCTTGAAGGTGTTAGTTTAGAAAGGTGACAAGGAGATACTATACCTGACATGCTTTCACAAAACCCTGATCGTATGTATATTATGGCTAGCTACATTGACTTTTCATATACAAGTGTTCCCATATCAGAACTGCACAATTAAAATTTCTAGTGGCAGTAGATGTTTCAAGTCAGTCACATTTTGGGGACGTCTAGAAAATGAACCCAAACCAAGTTAGAGCTAGTTCTTATCTTTCTAACATTTTAATCAATATCACATTCACAGATTCACAGATTCGCAGAATCACAGAATCACAGAACAACTGTGGTAGAAAAGACGTCTGGAGGTCATCTGCTCCTACCCCACTGCTCAAGCAGGACCACCTAGAGCTGATTGCCCAGGACCGTGTTCAGATGGCTTTTGAATATCTCCAATGTTGGAGACTCCACAACCTCTCTGGGCAAACTGTGCCAGTGCCCAGTCTCCCTTAGAGTGAAAAAGTGTTTCCTGATATTCAGACAGCACCTGCTGTGTTTCAGTTTGTGCCCATTGCCTCTGGTCCTGTCACTGGGCAGCACTGAAAAGAACCTGTCTGCATCCTCTATGCACCCTCCCTTCAGGTGTACATTAACATGACCCACCAGGAGCGTTCTCTTTTCCAGGCTAAACAGTCCCCAGCTGGGACTCTCATAGGAGAGATGCTCCAGTTCCTTCATCATCTATGTGGCCCTTGGTTGGACTCTCTCCAGTATGTCCATGTTTCTCTTGCATTGAGGAGCCCAGAACTGGACACAGTACTCCAGGTGTAGCCTCACCAGTGCTGAGTTGAGGGGAAGGATCACCTCCCTTCACCTGCTGGCAATGCTTTGCTTAATGCAGCCCAGGATACCACTAGATTCCTTTGCCCCAAGGGCATATTGTTGGCTCATGGTCAATCTGGTGTCCCCCAGGACCCTTAGGTCCTTTTCTGCAAAGCTGCTTTCCAGCTGGGTGTCCCCCAGCATATATGAGTGCATGAGGTTGTTCCTCCTCAGGTGCAGGACTTTGCACATCTTGTTGAATGTCATAAGGTTCCTGTTAGCCCATTTCTCCAGCCTGCCAAAGTCGCTCTAGGTGGCAGCATGACCTTCTGGTGTATCAGCCACTCCTCCCAGTTTGAGGGTTCTCCTCCTTACTGAGGGTACCTTCTGCCCCATCATCCAGATCATTAATGAAGATGTTAAACAGGATCAGACCCAGTATTGATTCCTGGGGTACACAGCTAGTCACTGGCCTTCGAGTAGACTTTGTGCCACGGATTATCACCCTCTGGGCCTGGCCATTCAAACAGTTTTCAAGCCACCTCAATGTCTGCTAATCCAGACCATACATCAGCAGCTTCTCTGAGATCTTATGGGAGACAGTGTCAAAGGCCTTACCGAAGTCCAGGTAGACCACATTCAGTGCTCTGCTCTCATTTACCAGGTCAGCCAATTCATCATAGAAGTTTATGAAGTTGGTCAAGCATGACTTACCCTTGGTGAAGCCATGCTGACTAATCCTGATGATTTTCTTGTCCTTAAGGTGCCTGGAAATGGTTTCCAGGATTAGCTGCTCCATCATGTTCCCAGGGATCATGGTGACTCTGATTGACCTGTAGTTCTCTGGTTCTCCTTCTTGCTTTTCTTGAAGATGGGGGTGACATTTTCATTCTTGAAGTCTTTGGGTACTTCTCCCAGCTGTCATGATTTATCAAAGATTATAGAGAGTGGCCTCGCAATGACATCTGACAGCTCCCTCAACATTTGTGGGTGCATCCTATCAGGCCCCATGGACTTATGTATTCCTAGTTTGCTTAATTATTCCCTGACCTGATCGTCTTGCTCCAGCCTTTCTTCTTTGGGACCCAGGATTCCTGAAGGTTGGTCTTGCTAGTAAAGGCTGAGGCATAGAAGGCATTCAGTAACTCAGCCTCTTCCGTGTCCTGTGTCACCAGGTCCCCTGTCTTGTTGACACTGGATCCATATTTCCCCTGGTCTTTCTTTTCAGTAATGTACTTACAGTGATCCTTCTTGGTTTTGACATCCCTGGACAAATTAATTTCCGTTTGGGCTTTGGCTTTCCTAACTTCATTCCTGGATGCTCGGACAATGTTTCTGTATTCCTCTCAGGCTATCTGTCCTTGCTTCGACCCACTGTATGTTTCTTTTTTGTGTTTGCATTTGGCTAGCAGCGATTTGTTCATCCACACAGGCCTCCTGGCATTTTTACCTGAATTCGTATTTGTTGGGATGGAACCCTCTGGTGCTCTGAGGAGGTGATACATAAATATTAACTGACTTTCTCGGACCCTCTTCTCTCCAGGGCCTTATCTCATGGGACTTTTCTGAGCAGATCTTTGCAGAGGTCGAAGTCAGCTCTCCTGAAGGCAAGTGTTGTAAGCTTGCTTCTCATCCTCCTCTGTGCTCTCAGGATCCTGAACTCCACCATGGTCACTGCAGCCAAGACTGCCTTGATCTTCACATCCTCATTGAGCCCTTCCTTGCTGGTATATGATGTCCAGAGGACTACTTCTCCTTGTTGACTCTGCTATCATTTGGAGGAGAAAGTTATCATCAGTGCAGTCCAGGAGCCTCCTGGATTGCTTATATCCTGCTATGTTGCCGCTCCATCAGACGTCAGGGTGGCTGAAGTCTGACATGAGGACCAGGGCCTACAAACATGAAGCTCCTCCCATGTCTGTAAAAAGGCTCATCCACTTGTTCTTCCTTCCTGTCATCTTTGACAGTTCTTGAAGTCTTCATTATTACCTTTGTTCTTTCCTGAAAGACATTACTTGGATATATATTCTGATGCTCATCTTTAATAATTTTACATTTTTTTCTAAACCTACATTACCTTCAATATAGGTTACGTGGAGATTATTTTCTGTATCGTTATGCTGTGATGTACTTCATCTACCATAATGCATCAGCACAGTAGCATGTTGCCAATGAAAAAGTGGTAAAACATCTTTTCTATTGTCAGCTCTTCTACAGATGGCAAATTGTTCAGAGTGACAAAGATGTTGGCATCAAGAAAAATCAACATAGGATTCTTTAGTGAAGAACTATTTCTGGGCTAAAATTTTATCAGAACCAATTATAATAATAACTCACAAAAAGTTATCTTTGTGGTGTATTGCCTTGTAGTACATATTAAGGGGACAGTAGGGAATATTGTAATGACCTTTTATGGAACTGAGTCAAATAGAAGTTTAGAAAGAAATTAATGAGAACATCTAAATGAAGAGCTATAGAAGAAAATATCTGAGGAGACATAAATATTATTGGTTGAGTAATATGAAAAAAGATATCCATTAAAATGTGCTCTGACTGTATTGCTTAGGTAGCATTCTTTTGAGGTTACATCTTAAACATTATATAAAATGGTATTTCTCTATTATTAAAACACAATTTTAATAATAAGTGGACCAAGAAAACTGTCCTACAGGGGAAATCATTCTCTGTAAGGTAAATCCCAGTGAATAACAGAAATCTTGTTTGATTGTTGGCCCATTATTGAAATGAGTACACAAATCATCTGCTTCCTAGTTTTTATTCATGAAGAGGAGGAATAATTCTGAGGTTCCCAAAGTGGAAAAACTCCTACATCTAAACCATAATTAAAATTTCTCCCCAGCAGAGTATTTATGCCATTAGGCAGTTCACAGAGTTATAATAATGAAAGCAAGTATCGTGTATCATATAACCTATGTACTTTATCAAGTTAACAAAACTTCCAAATAAACCACAAACATTTCTTGCATATTTTTTTTCCAATCACATTTTCAAAATAAAGAAATAACCTGAGCAGCTAACCATCTACTAAGAGAGAAACTCATATTTGAATAAGGTGGAATTGTTATGAGTATATACTGAATACATAGACTACATAAGCATATGCACATTCATTCATGTAATGATATTACCTTATGCAATGTAGAGTGTGTATAAATGTAACGAATACAGTCAACATAGTGAACAATAAATGATGTACTATGGTCCAATTATTAATATATACAGAAACAAAACCAGAAGCAATCTTCACACTGAACATAGAAAAAACATTTCACTTTACTAACACAAAACTCCTCCAAAATGCCATATCACGCCAAGGGACAGAAACAGATAACACTGAACTTCAGGGAAAGTCTCCTTACAATTCAACAAAACAAAGACCAATGCATATGAAGATGCTTATGAACTTGAAAAAGCAGCATCAATTAATAGGATTTTGAATTTGTTGTATATTCTTTTATGTAAAGAAAATATCTCAAGGAACTCTTGTTCTATAATTATAGTTTGTTTCAAACAAAACTATATAAGAACTGTACAGAAACCACTAACAGCATAACTCTAAGTATTTTCATTTGCAAAGCCTCTTTATATAGTAAGTTAAAAAGTGCTTGATCAAATTTTTCATTCTGATTTTTACAGCTTATAGCAAATGACCTCGTTCTTTAAGAACGTATACTTATTCCAAAAGTATCTGTTATGAAGAACATCTAATGCTTGTAACTCATTTGCTTCTTAGACAAAGAAAAAAATTCAAAGCACATTTCCCCAAACATGCCTGTAATCCACCTCATTTTACTTCCATTAAAACAAACCAACTCTCCCTCCCCAAAAAGCCATTTGCCTCCAAAAGTTCAGAATATCAAGGTCTCAAGTGTTTTTCTTTTATCTGTTTGAACGTACCTCTTAACATTCAATACTGATAACTATCATTTTTTATTCAGTCTGCATTATTCGTGAGTTATCACTGTTTTCTGTAGTGGGCCAAATTTTTAAAATACACCACCTTCTGGTTAGGGCATTGGCATAACCTTTGAACAACTCTGCTGTTATTATGCTCTTACATCTTATATTGATGGTATCTGCATGTATTAAAAAGACATGTAGATGTATCCTAACAAATACTACAATCAAATTACATAAAAAGGACATGTCCTTTATGTAATGTCATCCATTACATGCTTTTTCTGTCTTTAGTAACAAGTAGTCTGATGAGAAGTGTAAAATTTAAATAACCAGAACAAGTAAAATTCTAGTAAAAAATAAGTGGAATAGAAAAACTGGGCAGGAATAGTTCTTATGACATACAATGGGATCTTCTTTAGAACCCATTCAGATGGATAGAAATCTTTTCATTAATTTATACAGTTTGGATAAGATCTGGATTTCTCCTTGTTTTTCATGGTTTATCTGCTGTGCTGCTACTTGGCATCTGCAACTCCCATTGAGATCTCATGGCAAATCATTGGAACACACTGAGTTCATGAGTCCCCTCTTTCTGCCAGGGAATCATTTCTAATCAATAGCTTTTAGTGTAATGGAAGTTACCACAATGCTTTCAAGATCTGGGTTTATGTTTGTTGTTAAAATGAGCTCAGTGCCATCTCTAGTGTATAGCTGTTACTTCACCAAGCTGCGTATTATACATTAGGTCAAGGCTGTTTGTCCCAACCAGTATTTTATAAGATGAAATAAAAGCAACACAGAAAATGTTGATACTATCACAGGGAAATCATCTTCATATGTTTTATTTGTGAATGCCTACATACCCACATATTTAGATATGATTTGTGGTAGTAAAGTTACTAAAATAGGTCAAATAAATTTTTCATCTAAATTGATTTGAATGAGTATGCAATGGGAAAGTGCAGATTCTGATGGAAAGCTTCACTGAGACAAGAGAGCTACTTCAAATATATGAGGACTAGTGTAAGTCCCTTATAACACAAGTTTAAATCTCTGGTTGAAAACCTCATAAACACATTTTAAATTGGAGTTCTTCTCTTAGAATTGCATTGTTCAATTACATAGACTTTGGAACATGAAAATATCTCATTCAAATGTTGGTTATTTTTCTCTCATCAGTCAAAATATTGTAAAGAAAAAGCTATATTCACAAACATTAAAGAACATAAATCAAATCCAGTGACAAGTGGAGTACAGATTTAATTTGGGTAGAAACAACACATGCCTTCTAGGTCCCAGCTTCTCCAGAAACTGAACAGGGTTCATACATACTGGAATTAAACAGTGGTGGGTACAAAGGAAAACTGGTTCACCATGTAGCACTAACAGCAGGTATGCTTCTCTGAAATGAGATAAAAGTTCCACTGGAAATTTCAGGTCAGTAGGAATTTTGCAACTGGATTACAGGATTGGGCCCTAAAGGCTGAAGTTTGCACAGAGAGCTTAGTCATCTGTGCAACAGTGACACACATTTGGTATCGTTTACATATAAAAGTGATCCCACTTGCTTATGTAAATTGGATATTCCCTCCTGGAATTTGGTCGTTTTCTTAGCAAATACAGGAACTATATGCAAATGAAAGAAGAATAAGAAGAATAAGAAGAAGAAAGAAGAAGAAGAAGAAGAAGAAGAAGAAGAAGAAGAAGAAGAAAAACAACAACAACAACAACAACAACAACAACAACGGAAAAAGAAGAATGAAAAAAAAGAGGAAAAGAAGAAGTAAAAGAATAGTAATTTATTTTGGGAAATCTGAGTGCATAAGAATTAATGTAACTTACTCAGCACAATGCTATGGATCTCACTGACCTTGGGAGGTTTTCCAGGAGTCATTCCTCCCACAAATATTTTCTGAACAATTATAAAGCATCTGAGACACTTTTTGTTTGTTTGTTTTACCAGGAGCAGTGATTCATTTTTCTTTCTGTATTGATTTTTCTTTAACAAATATATTTACTGGATCCATTTAAAGGAAACAACACTGTTTCAGATATGTTCCTGTATATCTCTTTGAGTGTATCTCATGGTCATGTGAAAGAAACTATACCAATGTGGGTTCGTTCTTGTTTTGGTTTTTTTTTTTTTAATATCTTCTATTAAAAAATGAGTTGTAATTCCAGGCTCAGGAAGAAAAAATGGATAATTGCCTTTTTCCCCCCTCAAAAAAATAGTCTAAATATATTCAGTGCAAACTATGAACATGATTGTGATTATCTGTACCATTTGAAGTCTTTGCTCATTGTGCTTCTAGTGCAATGCCTGGAGAATTATTGATAACTATAAGAGAAAGCTGGAGGTCAGTTTACCAGTCAGGGTTAGACTAGTTGATCTTGATATCCAGGGATAAAAATTACACCCATTCATCAGTGTGAAGTAGTACCTCATATGCAATTGTTCAGAAATCACTTGGCTGGTTTGGAAAACACAGTATTAACTTATAGAGAATCTTACCAACAATAATACCTCGAACAAAATACTTCCAAGGCAATATATTTTCTGGCAGCCTGCTCTGCCATGGAAAGCATAATAATAAGTGTGCATTATTGACCTCAGTCTTTACCAACATCTCCCACTGACTTAAAGAGATGTTGTTCATGCAAATCAAGACTGATACAAAATCAGTAGCTTAGGCAAGTACACATCTTTTCACTAAGAAATTAGCAAACCCATACGGCCAAATTTGATTTCCAGTGCGGTATCAACAAATCCTGCCACTGCTATATGTCAGTTTGTGAACAAAACATTGGCTAATTTAATAGCAATTTGAAGGGGAGGAAAACTATTTGTAAAGAAACTGAACAACTGAAATGGATGAACTATATGGTAAAACAGGGCACATTACCTTGCTGATCAGGAACCTCTCTAGAAGACATAATGTGAATATGAACTTACATATAATATGCAATTACATTAATTGTGCTACACAGCAGATTGATGAGATTTCGAGGGCTGCTACATTCCTTTAGAGGGATACAAAATATACTTCAGTAGACTCTGGAACTCTAGCATACTCATACTTTGTATGTATGGAAAAAAACCCATAGAGACCTCAAAAAACCATGCAAGATTTACACAGTACCTTGAAAAATCAGATTCTGAGAAAGCATTTTCATTCCTTAAGACGAGTGCAACTCCTCACAAAAAATAATCACATAGCTATGATGTTATGAAAAAGATGGAAATGACAGTTCACAAGACTCTTATTAAACAGATATCAAGAGAAAAAATGGGTCTTGATCTCTACAGGCAGCTACAGATATACCATTACTCCAATGTGGAGTTCACAGAATTAGTAAATATTTAGATAGTAAATAATGCAGTGTTAAAACAGAGCATTTAATCTTGTTGTAAATCTATATTTTTACAGGTGAACTTACTACTTTGTTTTGGGGAAAAAACCCTCTTCCATTAGTTCTTCCTACGGTTAATTTTTGTTCATCCTGCTTATACTCACTTTTCAAATTTTTTTTTTATTTTTGAAGCTTGATCACTAAAAATTACTCTCCCTTTTCAGCTGATTCTGTATACTCAGGCTCTGAGAACTGAGTTCATATCTTTGCAGGTAGAAATCTTTTTAATTCACTGATGAAGTATCCACATTTTGTTAAGCAATAAAATCTCTTTGTGATTCCATAGCGTCTTTCATGAAAGGACCTCAGTGACTTATACATACAAATGCCTCCACGAAGCAGACAGAAATTTTGGTAGTAAATGTTTCCAAGCAAGAACAAGTGGTGCTCGAGACTGATGTGAGGGCTATTCAGTTCAGGTGAACGTGTGTATCTAGGACTTCTTCCACAGCTGAAGAAAACACAGTAGTGGAATTTTAATTTGATTCAGGAAAAAAGAAGAACAAAAGCCAAGACAGAAGATTTGGCTAGGCTTAGACAGACAATATTTTGTCTACAGGTAGGTGGTGTCCAGATTTAAACTTTTATGAAAGATCAGGTAGGAATCATATGAGCCATATAGAATTTTATTGAAACAGGATAATTGTTTAAATAGTGTAGAATACTGCTTCTCTAGACCATAATGTCTGTGAAAATTGTTGTGATCTTTCAGATGGTGGATTTAATTCTAAAACTCTATTTTGTTAAGTAGGAAAAAATATGCTGTGCTGAATGTGTGAACTCCTTATTTTATTCAGCTGGGAAACCAAGGAGTGAAAGTGTCCATGGAAGTAGTTTATTGTCTTAAATGCTTGTTTATTCTAACAATCCTGGATGTTCCTCAGTGTAGACTACTTTTTAGCAATAGTGCTATTTAGACTACTGTTTTTGTAAGTTTTATCATAACAAAAAGCAACTCTCCTACTACCAATAAGTGGTCAAGAAGAAGATCAGAATCTTCTGCATCCCAGATATATGTACTTATTTTTAGGAAATGCCTCCCAAGTGCCAATTTAATTTATTGTAGACTTTCCTTTTTCCCCTTTGGCTTTATGTCTCCTGTAGAAAGAATTGTAGATTTAATATGAAGGACAAAATGGCAAACAGAAGAAAATAAAGAAGACTTACTTTTTTTTTCCACCAAGAGGAAAGTTAAAAAATCTCTTCTTATCAAGCGTAATAGAGAAGGAATGTTGTTACATATGCAGAAAAACTTTCTCAGGAGAGAAATAAGGAAGAGAAATATTCAGTTCAGTTGGGTCCAAACTACAGAGTCTTCAAAAAGCAACCAGAACAACAAAAGCACCACATATTATTCATTACAATAACATTATATGCCAAAATATCAAGCCACTTCAGGAAAGAGGTAAATACAAACAATTCGCTTAGACTTCCTCGTCTATTTCTTTATCTCACTATAGGATCTAAAAAGCAGAGACGGGAGAAGCAACAAAGTTTCACCAAAGGTTTATGCTGTTTCAGACTTCATTCTGTTATTTCTTGGGCTACTCATGACCCTGTAAGGTCCAAACCAAGCAAACTGAAATACGATTTGTGTTGTTGGATTCTTTTCCTATTTTCTAATCACTACAGAAAAGCAGTGCCACAGCTCCACTTTTTCTACCACGACCGTCCTTTGACTTGTCCCTTTCTTCCCTCCTTCCATTAACAAACTCCTGCTGAAACCCTCAGCCCCTGTGGTTTGTCAAAATAAAAACAAGTAGAATTTTCCAACAATCTGATTACTGTAAGGAAAAAAAAAAAAAATCATCATTTCTAACCTGAAGGCAAAAATATTTTATATTAAAAGACAAAGAATCAGATACCGAATTATTACAGCTACTAGCACGTTTTGTCTTTGGCATTTACTGTATTGAAAGATGTAATTCTGTGGCCACCAGCTGTTAGGCAGGATAGTTTACTCTGTTCCGGGGATATATCAATGTAATTAATTGTGATAAAAACCAGAACCATCCAGCATGTTTTTCTGCCTTAGTGTAGGATAAACTATGTCTATGTCAATGCTGATAATACTTATCTAATGTCTTCCCATCGCCCACTCCCATTACATCTATTTCGGTGTTTCACATTCTTCCTAAGGTTTAAATTTATTCTTAATTGCTGCAATTTAACCCCATTATTTCTTATCCTATCTACTATGGACGAAAGATGAACAGATTATTTCTTTCCTTTTCATACCACCCCTTTACGAACTTGATCTTTGCCATCAGATCCTCCCTTAGTCATTTCTCCTACAAGGTTCATAACCTCAAGTCTTTTGTTTTTTATTTCATTGGTCTACCTTTTTGGTGAAATGCAATGATCAAAATTGGACGCAGAATTCCAGCCTGGAGTACAGCAGTGAGCAGAACTGGATAATCACTTCGCCATGTCTTACCAGGTTTATTTGCATTTACAAGAGATAAAATGTTCTTAGATTTTTTTACAACTTCATGGCTTTGCTGACCCCTGTTCAGAATGTGATACATGCAGACTCACAGATTCTTTTCCAAAGAAACAGTATTTCACCAGTTTTTTTCTATAGCATATTTTTGCTGTCCATAATTCCTTCCTATGCCTAGCACCTTTCACTTGTTTCCACAGAGTTTTAGCATATCTTTTGGTCCTTTCCTCTAATTTGTCAAGCTTATTTTGAATTCAAAGCTTGATCTTGAGTACACTGTTTCTCTTTCCCAGCTCTGTGTTATTGCAGATTTAATAAACTTGGTCTATGCTCTACCATCCAGGCTGATTAAAGAAAAGTAGCAAAGAATTGATTCCAGGAATGATGCCTGTGGTTGGTTTGTCCTTTTACTTTGACAGAGAATTACAGACAACTCGCACAGTTATCCAGCCAACTTTGCATGCAATTTACGAGCAATTCAGAAACTTAATCTAGCCCAAGGTTTCCTAGCTTGCTTAGGAGAATGTCATGTTAGGCGGTGCCTAAAGATTTGTTTTAAGAATACATGACATCTGCTGCTTCCTGACAATCTCTAACAATTGTTGAAGAATTGGTTTAATGTAATCTGTTGCTGACAAATACGTGTCTACTGTTACTCATCTCTTCCTTACTTTGCAACTGCTAACAAATCATTTGCTTGAATATTTGTTCCAAAGTCTTCCAGGAGCTAAAGTTAAGCTAGCAAACTAGACTTGGGTCTTTCTTATTGCAATTTTTATGTTTTTAGTACATGTATTGACACTAAGAAATACCTCTAGTAAAGTTAGTAACACAGGCAGCTTAACCATCTTTAAAAAATTGTTTAGCTATTTAAAAGTATGCTGAGTTCTGCTCAGACAATGCTTGTTTTATGGCATGTGGTAAGGATAATTATTTTTGTGAAAAGTAATTATACCATAATTTTTGGTTGATTCAGAACCTTTAAAATAAATAAAAAATACGTAGGTTGTACAGTATGAATTTCACTTAGTCTACAGATTTCTAGAAATCTTCTAAATACAGTGATTTGATTAAAATTACAAATATGATTGAACCACTCATTTAGCTTTCATATCCATATTTTAGTTCTTTACTTTGTCCTGTAAAAACTGTTGTCTAGCTTTTTCTCTGTGTATTTAGTGCTGGCAATAGTCATGTCTTACTATAATCCTAAAACACCATAGATTGCTTCATGGGGTTTGAAAAAATAATTTTGCTTCTAATAATAAATTAATCCAAAAGGAATTAATCATCTACAAGCAAAGGTTTACACACGCTGAAGTTAGGTCTGAACTCCATATATAGAGAACAAGATTTTCTACTGTTCTTGGTACTTAGGTTGTAATGCAATTTCTGCAGCAGGTTTGCATGAATGTATAAATTAGTATTCTGCTGAATGATGTGTGAAAATAATCACATAAGTAAGGTGTTTAGATGTTTAAGTTTTATATTACTTTCAATAGATACCAGCCTACTGCTAAAGTTTTAATAACTTTCATGGTGTGCTGAATCTTGCACTGAAATGCATACGTTACATTGCAAAAGCTATCAGGAGAAAAAATTATAGATTTGAGCTTCTCAGTTGTTGTAAATGGGTATTATACTTTGGGACTGTATAGAGAAGCAAGTGAAAATTTTAATATGTTGCCATTTAAACTGACTTCATTTGTTTCCTTTGATACCTATTGTATCGATGTTTTCCTGTGTGTAATGTCAAACATTTAGGTTGATGACCTTCATAAGAGCTCTGTTCTTATGAGTTTATGAATCAAAATGGTGCATTTAAATTTTAACTATTTTTCTTGCTACTTCCTTCAGAACTCAGCAATCAAATTCACCTGGGCCTAATGCTTTGCAAATTTTAGCTGGAGTAATTGCTTTATTGCCTTTTCCATCATAACAGCAAGGTCTTTAACATTCTTGTTTCCCTCAGGAAGATGTATCTGTCTGGGATGATACCTTCTGTTTCTTCTATCAGTAACAAGACAAATAAATCTTTTAGTCCCTCAGCAGAATCAAGCTCATTAGTTGCCAACCTTCTGTTATTCTTCTCAGTGACCCTGATTTTCTTTGCTTTTCTTTTTTATTGTAAATTTTAAATTAACTCAGCTCAAAACCCATTATGTTGGGTACAATTTGGTTAAAAAAAAAAATCCCCAAAGTTGTACTTTGAAAATTACACTTCTAAAAAAAGTATTTTGCTTACTACACTTACTTCTGACACCCTTGTTATCTATGTCATCATATTTCTCCTTACAAATTAGGCATTCCATTCTACACTACTGGCCACTTCTCAGTCATGTATGACATTCATGGAAGCTCCAATACTATTCAGGTCAGCTCCTCTGCAGTGGATGAAGCTACATGGGCTTATATAATTTTAGTATATCATGTATATTTTTCTTATCTGATCTACAGAAATGGTGTTGTTGTATGTTATTCATCTGCCACTGCATTGAAAAATAACATTCCTATTTATAAAAGGCAATTCCCCTATTAGCTATGGTCATAGCTAATGTACATTTACAGGTCTGAATGTTTGAGTTTATTCAACAATTCATATATATTGCCTGTGATTGTAAAGAGCATCAAAAAGTGCAAGAATATATCCCAGAGTAAAAGAAAAAAGTTTGATAGGCTCCATTCTAACAATGGTTGCACTGATGTTCATGCAGAGAAACTATAATCATTGGATGAGGCAGAATAACTGGAATAATTCCAGCTTTATTACAAATTTATTATTATTTTTACAAGCAGACCGAAAGAAAAAAAAATCTGGTATTGTGTTTCAGGGATGAACTGGTCAACACTGAAGCTGAGGGGAGGGTGAGGGAATTTTTTCACCAGTAACCTACTTGCTTTATGGGAGTATTTTTGCTCTCAAAATGTTAAACTTAGACACATTAGGCTATTCAATTTGATGAACAATGGGTTTTATGGCTTGAGTTAGTATATTAAATTTCATGTTCTTCTAAAACCACTCTGTGTACTCAGCTATGGATTATCTAATATTTCAAGTCACGTATTGTTTCTTACTTTGTTTGAATTCCCTAGGTTTTATTTGTAGTGTCCACACTGGCAGCACTACAAACAGTAAAATACATTTTTTGTTATTAATACAATTTTTCAACCATCTGCACTAAACAACAGAGATTAAACATCATTCATTTTTTAGCCTCAGTAAAATGTCAAAGGTTAATTTTGGTTTGCAAACATCTGAAAAGTCTTAGCAAAAGCTTTTAGTTTGCTCTTTTCAACATATTTATGGTTTCAGAACAAAAATGGGATGGAAATAAATAAAGTTCCTGGCTTCCAGCTTGAGACACAGCTTCTGCAAAATAAAAACAACTATCCGTTATAAGATGTACAAAGGACAATTTCCTTTTTTCCACCAGGTCAAAGTTTGAGTTTCAAATGTTTGCAGGCAAACATTTTGCTGAGTGTCTTTGCACCTTTTAACTAGAGTCATTGCTTTATTGTCTTTTCTGTCATAACAGCAAGGTCTTTAACATTTTCCATGTGTAAAACCAGTTCTCATTTAGGATTATGAGTTGGGCATTTAAATATCTTTCAGGAGCAATACCCAGTAGCAATCCATCCACATATCTGGCCCACTTTATGAAGGAAGAAACTAAGACAAAAAAGGTAAGAGTTTTCCTATGATGAAAACAAGGAAAACCTGTAGTTCCAAATATTTTCTCACTACATTTCTAACTGATTTATGCTAACATGAACTGTAGATTAATTTGAATTACTTATTTGAATGGTATTGTAGATTGCAAAACCTAATTTGAGAGGATGTGGATTGACACAAAACTGTCACATAATCAAAACAATGTGTGAAGTTTAGCGTTTCACCTTTTTTTGCCCTGTGTTAGTTCCTAAAAATATTTGCCCTTATCCAATACATAGATAATTTTGATGGTGCAAGCCACTTCTAGAATTTTAAAAGCAAACTAAGATTGCTTTCTTTACATTTCCCTTTCCCTATTTTTTGGGGCTTTGTTCAACAACATAAAAAAAAAGTACACGAAAATAATTTCCACTGAATCTTTACCACCATGAAAGAATATTCTGAGAGATAAGAAAGATTTTTGAATAACTTAAAAATATGCACAATGACCATTAAAAACAGCTGCTGTCTATACTGGTGAACAGCTATGTTGAGAGGAAGAAGAGGCATCAAGTAATAGGTTTGAGGCTTTTGCCTTTCCTGTATCTGTCAAATGAATGAATTTGTGTAGAAACTAACCCAGAGAGGAGGCTGAAGTGATAGTTTGTCTCAGATAATCATTGTTCTCACGAAACAGTGTTTTCCACAGACATGAAACCTGCTGAGCACCAGAAGCATTTGCTATTTTATAAAGATGTACTGCCGATTTTCATCGACTTTTTAATTATGAGTAATAAAACCTGAAGTTCCTCACAAAGTTCAGAAGTTTCACTTCTGCTTCCATTCAACAAAAGCCTGACCTAGTTACAGTTCTAGCTAAAGTTCCAGGAAAACACAGAAAAAGAGCAAAACTTAGTTAATATGATGGCATTTTATGAGAGTCATACATGTGAAAGAAATAATAGACAGCACTGAGTTTTCAATTAAGCCCACACTGCATAGTGTTCCTATAAATACATCAGTTTATCTATATATGTATAAAACCTCTCTTATTCTGAGTTTCATAACTTACTCATCTATTCATAAAATTTTTGCCCTTAATCATAGATTTTTATAATAAATAATTACTTTGAAATATGATTTAACATTATCTACTTCCTACTATAACTTTATCAATACTATCAATAATATAATTTATCTGATGATAAAAATAGCAGCTCAGTTTTTCTTCTGCTCACAGGTCTATGAATACAGAAACTATATAAACTGCAGTAGGGTCACTTAGCATTTAGATGGCTACTTAAGCTTATACATAAAAACTTGGAAGCAAGGCAAGTTTACCTATGGTTTTCTTTTTTTTTTCTTTTAAGACTTATACCTGGAATGACATATTTAAAAAGAACTAAAGTTTGTGTACACTCTAAGCAATTTTTCATGTATTACAGAATGACATGTTACGGTTGCAATGAGTTAATTTTCACTTGTGTTTTGTTCATAAGAAGAAAGGTAACTTTTTAATTGCCTGCCCAGCAGCACACAGCCTACAATCTCAAAAATGAGCAGGACTTTTCTCTTTCTATTCATCATTAGCAACAGCACAGTTATAATGCAGAGCTATGCCTCTGGTTTCATCTCTGCAAATTCATGAATGAATTTTGCAGTCTCATTGTCTTTCCAGAAACCTAATTAATTCCAACATAATGTTTACTTCTGGTTATGCAGAAGTACAGAATCCAGATCACTCCTACATCAGTGCTGTTAAATGAACCCCAAAATAGTTACAACTTACTATAATTGCTAAGGCAAATAAAGTTAACTGAAAATACTTATAAAGAAATAAACTCAAGGCATTATTTTACAAAAGTACATTTCAAGACATAAGTAATCTCGTCTAAGGACCACTGAAGTGAAAGGGCATTTTTCATTGACCTTAGGTGGGGTTTGCATTTGGCTATGAGTATAAAACTAGAACTACTGACAGTAACGGAAATGGCTTCTTAAAGTATGTCACTGCATATGGTAAGGCAAAGTTAAACCTGGTAATGGAAAAAGAATATGCTAGACAAACAGCTTCATATATTGTGCAGATAGTTTACAGCTTTGTATTGAGACGCCTCGAGGGCAAGACTCATGAGGAGCGGCTGAGGTCACTTGTTCTGTTCAGCTTGGAGAAACATGAGGGGTGACCTCATCACAGTCTACAACTTCCTCAAGGCGGGGCAGCAGAGAGGGAGGTTGTGGATGCCCTCTCTCTGGAAGTGTAGGTACTCTTTTAAAATTAAAAACTCTGCCAATACACAGTGTGCACCCTGATCTAGTGGAAGGTGTCCCTGCCCATGGCAGGCGGGTTGGAACTAGATGATTTTTAAGATCCCTTCCAAGCCAAACCATTCTATGATTCTATGATCTTCTCTCTCTGGTGACAAAGCAATAGGACACGAAGAAATGGAATGAAGTGGTGTCAGGGGAAGTTCAGATTGAACATTAGGAAAAGGTTCTTCACTGAAAGGGTGGTTGATCACTGGAACAGGCCCCCCACAGCACCAAGCCTGTCAGAGTTCAAGGACTGTCTGGAGGATGCTCTTAGTTATATGATTCAGTGTTAGGTAGTCCTGAGAGGAGCAGGGAGTTGGACTCGATGATCCTTATGAGCCCTTCCGACTGTAGATATTCTATGATTCTATGAGTCACACAGAAAGGAATCATGTGCAGGCCATTATGTTAATTCCTGAACTGGGAGAGATTCAGTGGTGGTTATTTTGAGAATCTCAGCACAAAATTATAAAAAAAACCAAAACAAACCAAAACCCCACAAAACAAACAAACAAACTAGTAAATACAAAGGAAACTGTAAAATCTGGAGAAAACATTCACTTGCTGGTAAAAGGCTAAAAGTTATCAGAGCTCATGAATGTCTATGGAAATACAGTAACTCATACCATTACCCTTAAAAGGCTTTTTATATTTACCACTTTCTAATAAATAAAATAAATAGAAATAAATGAGGTAACATAAAACCCCACAATTAGAAGAGTCGTTTAAATTGTTACCTACAAAATGAATTAAACTTTTTCTGGCCTGGTGTCTCGCAAACAAAGATTTCTTGAATTTTAAGATACATCTTTAACATTCACTTCCACTTAATCCACTGACCTTACTAATGAAAAACTGCCTTGTTAGAAAATACCTAATGAGCTCTACTCCTTTCAATTCAATGAAACTGTACCAAGAGGAATAAGTATTCTGCAAATGCTACATTAAGAGGTACAAGAGTCTACTGGTTGGCCATGGCCATTCAGCAATCCAATTAGTCAGAAGCATTTTTCAAAGAAGTAGCACTTTCTTCCCTGAAGAGCTGTTGAAAACATCCCCTACACAGTATTTTCTAAACTTCCTTCATATTCAAGCGACTTTGAAGTGTGTATGCCAGAATTACAATGCCTATAGCCTCTTCCATTTACTTATAAGGAAACTTTACCTTTTTCCTGGCTTCTATGCTTTAATATTATTCAAAATTTTGAGGAGAGAATAACCAAGAGCAACAAAGAAAGTTGACAAGGTAGTCTATACTTTCATATATCTTCTAAAATGCTATTTTTGATTTTGCAAGCTACTTACTGTATCCTGTTTGTGCTTCTTATGTTACCATCTATATAAAGTAGGTACTCTTTTAAAATTAAAAACTCTGCCAACGCACAGTGTGAAACTGTGACACTGTCGCTATGAATGAAAAAAACAAAACCTGTATGATCCAATGTTATCAGAAGAT
Organism: Strix uralensis; assembly: GCF_047716275.1. Classification (NCBI taxonomy): domain Eukaryota; kingdom Metazoa; phylum Chordata; class Aves; order Strigiformes; family Strigidae; genus Strix; species Strix uralensis. Next base: position 113,294,284 of record NC_133974.1, read on the forward strand.
AAAATTCTTTCCTGTTTGCTTTTTTTTGCCTGTGAAAATGCTCTCAAAAATGAGCTAAATGGTTTTTTTTCATGAATGACTTAGACTACAGATACTATTTTCGCTTGTAAAATAATGGAAGAAAATTATATAGAAGACTACTAAGACATCATTTAGCCAGCTACTATGAAAACACACAAATAAAATTGGTAAATATGCTCAAGTTTCTACAGTTTGGAAATCCTGAAACATTCACACTTCAACATTCTCACATGAAAATGAGAATTAAAAATTGGTGTACTTTGTGCTTGATGAAAGAAATTGAGACATTTACCTGAAGAAGTAATTAAAACGTAGGCATTCATCTGCCATCCATCTTCTGGATTTATACACAGCACACACCAAAACCACTATTTCTGCTTAAATCATCACAACACAACCCTGCCCCCACATCATCCCTTGAAAGTACACAAATAAAACACAGAAATCAAGTCTAGTATAAGAAGATTTGGCTGCATTATTCAGGTGAATTGTTTATTCTGCGGAAGGAAGTATATTTGGGAACTTCTGGATAAGCATCAGAAAATTTGCCGGAGACTGTATTGACAGGTGACAGTACTCTTATTTTTCCTCTTTTTTAAAACCTAAGAGCCCAAGTAAGTATTACTAACTTCTTTTTTTTTTTTTTTTTTTTTTTTTTTAAGTTTAATGCTTAGATCATAAAAGATATAACTGTAGGATTTTACTGTATTACATTATATGATGATAACAAACATTAGTACTGAAGAGGATCTTATGCCTTCAGCTGGCCTATAACTGCATAACAAGGCATGATTTTTCTGAACACTACTAACTGTAAAACCAGATAGATATCAACATCTATTATGTGCTTTGTTTTCTACTTTGTCTTCCTGTTTGAATTGTCCAGTTAGTTTCACAGATCATATTTAAATTAATATTTAAATACTGACAGTTCCAACTTCTATAAATTTCAGTTTTGCTTCACATAAATTTCTCAGTTACTCTCCAAGAGACCAGGATGCTTTTATGGTTATCAGTCAGAGTAGGAATATCCTAGTCCAGTTACAGCATAATCTATGTAATTATACTCCACAAGAAAATGCGTTGCACTATTTTTTCACAAAAAAGATTGATTTTATGTTTTACACCTGAGGAGGTCATAAAGTACTTTTTTTTCTAATACTAATTTATGAGTGGGTGGGGTATTTTAGAATAGCTTCTTCAGACAGAGCATTTCTAATAAGTTAAGCCTGCTATTTCCTGATCCAGCGCTTATGCCTTTCTAATGCGAGATAAAATATTTTTCTTTGTAGCTTCAGTGACTTTCCTAAGTAGCACAACTTAAAAAAATCAGATAATTGATTCTTCTTCTTTTCTTGAAGAATTAACAGATGCCAATTTATAAGAAAAAAAAAAAAAAAAAAAGGCTTTCAAATGTTTTGGCTGAGTATTTCCTGTAGTGTCATATGACTATCAAATGTCATGCTTTAAGTTTTCCTTCTTTATAGAGAATCTCTTGTTTGATCACAGTATTGTTCTGAAACACTGCTACTATGCAGCAAAGACGTTAAGTGTTTTATTTTTATTCCATTCCATGGTTTTCTAAAAAGCACGTTAATAGATTCTAATGCAACTCTCCTCACATTCACTTGTGAAAAGCATGTTTACCAGGAAGAATATTTTCCAGCTTTTTCCCGTGACATATAGCATTTTCTTCTTAACAGCTGTTCGACATGCTGATTAACAATCTTTCTGCTTGGACACATGCGGATGTGTCCAGTTTATTTCACATTACACTGTGCAATGTGTCTGTATTGGAAACTGATTGCTCCACTTTGGTGAAGGCAAAATGTGACTCAGCAGCTTTTAAAATCACAGGATTCTCTTTATATAACTGTATTAGCATTGTAAACACTTCTGGAAGGTGTGCTGTAAAACTGACAAACTTGCCACCCTTGAATAATTTCAAGCTCAGTAGGATTGCCTTCATTTCTGTTTCTATTGCCACTTCTGCATTCCCAGGTTTGATACTTTCAGTGAAGAAATGTGATTGAAATGCATAAATTTGGTTCCTCATTTTCTACTCTGGTGTATCACTGCCTTAACTTAAATCTTCTTTCATAGATTTCTAGGTCAGAATTCTTCCGTGGTAGCTTGTAACACTGAATTATCTATAATAGTTAAAATCTGATAAAGCTCATCTATAGCTTTTCTTAGCTAAGTGATTACACATATGCCTTAGGTAATTAAGCATGCTTAAAAGCTTTTTTTTCTCAATCTTTTTTCTGAGAATACTCAGACTTGGCTAGTAAGATAAACAAAAACCAGACCTCTGTCAATTAGCTCATTAACATATCAGAGAAACAATCTGGGAATGCTCTGATTTGAGATTTAACTTTTTTTTCCAGGTCTGATCATCAGCAAACAACTGTAAATGTCCTAAACAAAGCTTATCACATACTGCTCTAGAGTCTCCATATGTCAGAGAACACTTTACCTTTCTAGTTACTCTTAGATTTCCAGCCTCCAAAATTTTCATTAGTCAAACTTACAGTAAAACCAAGACTTTCCATAGACCTTCAACAATGGACAAACCTTCTATTCCAGCTATTCAAACACAGTATCTCACTTAAAGCTTAGTTTCTTTCTCAAAACTTTACCTCCTCAAAAACACTGTACCCCTGCAGCATGTGTTGAGATTTCTTTCCAGGTTCTGCTAAAGGCTATTTTTCTCTTCACAGTGTTCCCCCTTAAAAGTACATTTTCTATTATACTGTCTTATTGTACAATTTTTAATTATACAAAAAATTAATGTATTTTAAATATTTCTTTACATTCACAGAAGAAACTATCACATTTCATAAGCTCTGTCAATATTCAGCTCATTTCATCCATGACAACAAATCTATGATGTTTGATTAGCATTTTTAAACATGTTGCAAACTGTTCGGTGTGTTTACTTGGGGCTTGACTTTATTATTAAATTGATAGTGCATAAATTACAAGCTATTATATCTACAATGGTGAAGGCAGTGTAAGTATGGAATAAAAAAGAAGTAGGCATGTGGATGATCTACCTTTTGCATATGTTATATCGTTCCTTACTAAACAGAATTTTCATGAATGGCTCTAAAAATTAATAGTCTTGGGCCTTTCTATATTACTGGCTCCTTCGCGTGCGAGGTTTCTGCCAGCATGAATATATTGGCACAGGATAATATTTGTCCTCAGTTGAAGGCAGCTCTGCAATTAACAAAATGATACAACCAGATAGTTGAGCCAGATAAACGATGGTGATACTAGAACTTTTAAAATATGTTTATGACAACTAAAATGATACATCTGGGAAAAATACCATCTCCCTGTATATACGTCATTTATCAGAACTCATTTAGAAAAACCCTGTATCACCATCTGTAAATCACAGTATTTCATTGCTTATTTTAAACGAGCACAATAACTGTATGTGACAGTTGGGTTTTGTTTGTATTTAAAGGCCACATCTGATTTAATATTGCATTGCTTCACTGAAATCAATAGACCCGTGCCAATTTATATGAGCTAAGGATGCATTCATTTTCATTTTTGTCATATTTTGGGGGAAAAAAAAAAGATATTTATTGCTTTTCAAGTGTACGTGGTATTTCAAAACTATTTTGAGATCAGAATCAGGGTCCTTCTATATTTTTGGATCATTCTGTGGTGAAGAAATTTATTATTTTTGCAAATCTATTGCAAGTGCTATCAGAACATGAGTTTCATGATAAATTCATACCATGTATTTGGTTAAAAATGTTCATAACTTGATTTATAGTGAACAAAATATGATCATTTAAATCAGATTACCATTAGATTAATATGAGCCAGACTTTGGTCTTAAATATGCTAGTTTCCTAAACAATGAGTATTTGCTATTAAAACTTAATTATTTTGGTTTTACTAGGTTTCAGCAGATAGTATCATGTGCTGCAGATCAAGACTTAGATACATATCTAACATTTAATGTACTTTGATAAAGATTTCCCCATATAGTCATATGATAATAATATCTGTTTAAGTTTCCCAAATGTGCTTTTTTCACCTTTAATGTTAGTTAGCAAAAACATATCTTCTTCAAGAATATTTCATACAATTCTTAAACTCACATTTCAGAAGTTAAAATGTTTGTGAGTAAATCCCTACCTGACAACTGAGAATGTCTTATAACCGAAGACTCACAGACACTTATAATCTCAGTGATTTAGACATAAAGCTGTAGAGAACCTTAATAGCCAAGAGTCTCCATGATCAAGATCTTACATCTATTTGTACATGGTTTTAGCTTTGGTTGCTAGGAGGATGTTAACATTTTTATTTAATAGTCTACATCATCCCAGGATGTAATTAAAATAGTCTGCTTTATTATATACAGTCGTATCAGTCAGCATGAAATTCACAAATTAATTTCTTTCAACACTTTCTTATTCTACAGTAGAACCAAAAATCTTTTTCTAGGCTACTTAGAAGTAATCTCATTTTTTTCCTACCATTTTTAATGTCTGTAGCAAGCCACTGGGAATCTGATAAAATACCATGAGTTAAAGTACAGAAATGACATCCACTTCACCTCGTCTCATGTCAGTTGACAACTGCACTGTTCACGCTGCTTTTTTTCCAAGACCAGCATCTGCATAGATATCAAGTTGCTAAAGCTGTATCTTGATAAAACAAAGCATGTTCATGGGAAAGATGGATGTATCCTGAAGACTTTTTTCCCTTAACCATTTCATCCACCAATACATGATGGCTGTAGCTTATAATTATAGTTCACATATTTGGAAACTTTTTTTTGCAGTAGGACATACTATTTTATAGGTGCGACAACAACAAAAAATATATTTATCTTAGCAGTGGCTTGGTACTCAACCATGCTTTATCCGTTAATATCCAGATGGGGAGATGGATAGATTTATGTAATTAACACTTGTTTTATGTATATACATAAGATATATATATTTCTATATCTCTTTTTAACAACCTGGCGTTTTATAATTTATTTCTCTTATTGTGGACTCATGAGTTGGAAAAGATTCAAATTGTTCACAAAACACCAGCCTAAAAGCTTAACTTCTTTCCTGATAAATTATGTGCTGTTTTGGGTTGCTATTGAACAATGTCTATCTGGACTTGTTGTCCTCACCTTAAAAATCATGCATGAAGTTGTTTAGGGGAAATGTTTTTTCCATCTGATATTCTGACAATAAGGAAGAGTATTAGAGGATGCTAGCAAGTATTTGAGTTATCTAATGAATACTGTACTTATTGCCAGAAAAAATAAAAATGGCCACTAAATTGTTTACTTTAACCAAAATCCATAATCCATAAATTGCTTACTTTAGTTCATTTGAGAAGCTCTGATGCTACAGTGATGGAAGGTATACAGAATTCTAGAATTATTTAAAATGTACTACATGTTATTTAAGTATTCAAGAAAATTTTCTTGGTTGCAGGAAGTATATTTGAGAAAAACAGGATAACAATAAATAGTTAAGGTACTTCCATTTAATTGATTATTCAATATCGCTCTTTACCATTCATGAGTTTTCTTCATCCACAACAGAAAACAAAAGTTGTAGATTGAAATGGGATTTGTTGCTTGGTAATAAACAGAGAGATTTTCCTTTTTTGTAAATATATTTATTTATCATAATGGTTTTTTTGAGTAGTTAAACATTAACAGAATAATTATGCACCAGGATATCTACTAACAGTTTGTTACATCTGTTCTGTCTTACTCTTTTATGAACTACTTCTCCGCTCTTCCCTGGTTTCTCTTGGTCAAAATATTATCATTTTGTCTGGTTTTGGTGCTTATTAAAATAGGAGTCAGCATTCACCAGCTTTAATGAATTGGAAACCAATTAAAATAACTATGCCTCATTTCTCACTCTAGGTGAAAGCAGTATTCAGTGAGGACAAAAATCAAAAGAGAAAAATAAGAAAACTATGCATAACATACGACAACATAGAAGAAAGATACATGCTTCTCTTCTTAACTTCTACTCTTTATCCAAAGCCTACTGAAATTCCCTGCCTTCAACAGACTTTGGGTAAGTTCCTAAAACTCTTTGGACATTGCCTTAACTCAGTCATTAAGCACTGGAGCTGCTCTTTTTTTTATACCATCAGTACAAATACAAGAAGAATAAGCTTCTAAATTTAGCAATAAAAACTGAACAACAGAGGTGGACTTGCAACACTTAGCTATGTTCCATGTCTGTGGTGAGAATGTGACAAGGGATAATAGGATAATTAATTAAAACTTAAACAGAGCTTATGATCTGCAGTGAGAAAAATTTCAAATGATGCAGTAGAACTGTTAATCTGCAGTACTCTAAAGTAGGCAATTACAAATGCAATTGCAAAAAATATAATACTGAACATTTTTAGAATATGTGTCATGTGGAAGGAATTCTTTTTAATGTAATCAGAACTGTTTAGATGGAGACTAAGAAGATCCCAAGAGGTATAAGTGTAGTGTATTCACAACGTTGCAAAGTTCTGCTTCACTATTTGCCATATAAAATGCTGCCAAGTATGCTTTTATACGATTGTATAAAGCATGCAGTACAGTAGGGCATATCCTTGTGCATATCATACGTATCCTTGATTAGTGTATACATAAGAGATGTTCACATTTTTTTATGAGTAATTACGGCTTTGCTAATTTTTCCAAATGAGTTAACCACAACCTTCTGATCCAATTATACACAGTGTTTAATACATACAAAGTTACAGGATTAGTTACCACTGTATCTGGTATATAAGGCATTAGTCTGGTCCAGCTGTCATCTTTGAAAATAAAGTCCCACTGATGAAAACATTTTTAAAAATAATTATTTTAAATGTTTTTACTTGATATTCTAGAAGTACTTATAAAAATGGTAAATAATTAGTTAATCTTTAAATATCAGTTATGCATTTTCTAAAAAGCATTTGAAAGAATTTCTTGGGCATGTGTCTGTAGAACGATTTGTTAGATCTCTAATTAATTAAACTGGCACATAGCATTTTGACAATTCATCTGCATAAGGCAGCAGAATGCATGCCTACATTCTTCTGATCCACTTTTCAAAAAGTTAACCAGTGGATGGAAAAAGGCTTGTGCCGCTTCCATCTTCTGTGTTTCTGAGCTTAAGACATGGTTTCATTTCATGCTTTTCTTTTTCTCTTTGTTTTCTGGGAAGTGAATTTGTATTTTGTTTGTAGAAAAATACAGAAAAAATTTCTGTCTCAGCTCTTCCTCCCACATGTCCTGTGAGATCTTTTGGACAAGAACTTTTGTGTTAATGGTATTTGCCAGATTATAGCAAACATTTTTAGACAGAAAAATACTTATTTTCCCAAATCTATATAAAACAACTACATTGTGTTGCCCTAGTACATATTTTTGCATTGGAACAATAGAATTTAAAAACTACAAATGAAAAAATGCCTCTACTTTCAAGTACCATTCAAAATATATGGTTTCCTAAAAAGCAGACTAAATTGCGGAAGTTCTTAAAACTTCAAGATGTATCAAAATACTGATGAAGTGTGAAAGAGTGTAACTGACAGATGCTTTGCACAAAACTGATCTGAATGAGAGGCAAGGTTGATCTGAAAGAAGCAACAAACACAGAGCAGAAAATACAACATTCATCCTTAATATTCTTCTTGAAGGCTGGATATGTAATGAATGGTTGCCTGATCAGAAATGCACAATTTCTCTGTGCCATTTTGTTTGGCCAAAAAAAAAAAAGGCAACCACAACTAAAATTGAATTTTAAACCGTGTTTCTGAAAAATATAAACTGTGTAGCTACAGGCGAAAGTACCGATGAAGAATTGTATTGATCAGCTGCATTCTATGCATGTACAGTATTTACTTATTTATAATGAGTTGATATTTGTAACTGAACACAGCTGTCCAATAGTTTTTTTCTCCCCTGAGCTCTAGCATATCTGGTAGTATGTGTAAAAGTCAGAGCTATATACATTTCTGACTACAGGAAAACCCAGCTGTAGATACCTGGATGTGGGCAATTTTAATGTTTGTTATGATGACAAGCCTATTTCTATCAATTCGTTTACACAGTATATTGAAAATATCAAAAATTCTGTAGAATCTTGTTGCATTTTGTGCTGCTTCAAAGAGAAAAGCATCTATACTCTGATGAAAAACTGTCAACTCATGCAGAACTTCTTAAATCCCATTTCACTGAATTTTAGATATATTGTAAATATGGAGATGTAAGGTAAGTACCAAATCCATATTTAAGAGAAATGCTGTTAAAAGAATCTTTTATTTTTTGCTTCTACAAACCACAAAATAAGAGAGCATCCAGGTGACATCTAAATTGTATCGCAATACCAATACTAAGAATTATGAATAGATATTTTAATGACATTTACATTCTGTGATGGGAATTTAAATTTTTGGTACCTAACAGAATCTAACAGTAAAAAGACTCTAACAGTACTGTACTGAAAATTTAGCACTTTCTAGAACAGAAAAAGATTCTCATCAATACATTGTACAGACAAGCAACAAGCTGAAACTACATGAATAGGAGACAATACACCATAGGTGCAGGCATGGTTGAGTAAACTATTATCTATTTTTTTCAGCTGCATCTATGTTCCCTTACTAATAAGGTGCATATATATGCACATGTATATCGCTTTACTATCTTATGGATAATGTATAAATTTTCTTTAGAACACTCAAACTCCTGCAGGTTTTGGCACTGAGGCAGCTGACCAATTTAACTAATGAGGCTTGTCCAGTCCATAAAATACAATTTATTTAGTTACAGAAAAGACAGCACTGCAGTTCACACAGAGATTAAAGAACAGGTGATTTCTTCTATCATGTGAATCTCTTTTAATCTTGCAAATTTATTTCAAGAAGATTGTAGAATTTTGCCTCAAACTAAAAAAGGGTTTTACTTAGAGACACAAACCAGAAACTAACAACAACTACATAATAACCATGAACTTCTGCTCTCATGAGAATATGATCCTTCTGCATCTAATTGTGGATTTGATACCAGTTGTTTATTTCTTCTACACTTAAAGCTTCTGCCACTACATGAATGTAGCCAGGGAGAACTGCAGAGAAGGCATTGTATTGCTGGGTGTTCCTTCCATGAGTGCTTACAAAAAGAAGTTCTCTGAGTGGAAAATTACTTTTTTGAATGGATATTAGCAGTGTTTGCCAAGTACTTAAAGGAAACAATTACTCCCACGGCATTCATAGAGTACGGCAAATTATGGATGCATTTTTGTTGCATATATTCTCCTACAAATTCCACAGGTTTTTATTATTTTATAACTTTCTCTAATGTTTGTTGGTTTGGACCAAAACTAGCTATGCATGTCCTCAGCTATGAGGTGAATTTGGGTTTGCTATCTCTTTTTTTAAGCTAGGAGAAGTTTTATGTAGACTTCAGAATAACAGGCTCAGATGTTCTTTAGTAACATTTATGTTGAGGGTTTTTGATGGATAGTTCTTTATTTAAAGGAAACAACTTTTTAAAAATATGTAAATAAATAGATGAGTCAATGCAAAACAGATTTTTGAAGGCCAGTCAAGTCCACTAGTTCAAATTAGCTGAAAATCTTGTCCACAGTTTGAATTAAAATAAATTATACACAGCTACTAAATGGCTCAGTACATGCTTAGGGCAACACTGGCTTCCATTTTAGGTTTCACAATTTTTCTATTACTACCATGTTGTACTAAAACTGGATAAATGTATAATATCTATTTGTATTTAAAATTCATGGAAGCTTACAAAATCCAGTAGCACAGCTAAAATGAGCTTATTAAGATTTCTATTTGTTCTGCCCCTGATTTTTTCAGCTACTCTTCAGCATTACAAGCAGATGGGCATTGGCAACAGTGTATGTAGACTGGGATAGTCTGACTTTCAGTGGTATTACAGAGCTAAGTAGGACAGCTGGGCTGCCATTTGATGATTCAAAAAAATGTGAAAAATTGTTACTGAAACAGGACTCAAACTCTACATATGCTGAACCATCCACATTTATGGAGTTTCCCCAGCTTGTAACCCAAGTAATCTAATCTTTTTGATAACACAGTCCATAACAACTATATTTACAAAATAATTTCCATGAACCTGAGCCCTTGTAAGTCATTGGACCTATTTCCATTGACTTCAACAGAGTTTGAATTATACTGATGATGAACACTTAATATGGATGTTTTTAGTCAAAAAACAAAACAGGAAAAAGACAACAGTCAAGATTTTACTTGTATAATGTTCACTACTCTTTCGGAAAAATATCAGATGAGATTTTAGTAGCAAACAGTATCAAATTTTAAAAGATGCAAACTGATACTGGTGAAGGGCCTGGACAATAAATCTTATGAGGAGAGATTGAGGGAGCTGGGACTGTTTAGTTTGAGGAGGAGAAGGCTGAGGGGAGACCTCATCACTCTCTACACCTACCTGAAAGGACATTGTAGAGAGGTTGGTGCTGGTCTCTTCTCACGGGTGATTAGTGACAGAACAAGGGGGAATGGCTTTAAACTGCAACAGGGGAGGTTCAGACTGGACATTAGGAAAAAATTTTTCTCAGAAAGAGTGGTCAGACAGTGGAATAGGCTGCCCAGGGAGGGGGTGGAGTCACCATCCCTGGATGTGTTTAAAGGTCGTTTGGATGAGACGTTGGGGGATATGGTGAAGGGGAGAACTTTGTAGAGTAGGGCTGATGGTTGGACTCGATGATCCCGAGGGTCTTTTCCAACCTGAATGATTCTGTGATTCTGTGATTAACAGACCATTCATATTTACATTCTACCTTCAACAAATAAAGCATTTATCTTTTATTTATAAAGTCAATTGCAAAGAAAAAAGTCTGCTCTCAAATTCTAAAAGTTCCTTTGGTGTTGTACTGTGTTGTCTCTCTACACAATATTCCAAGAGTGTGAAAAAGTCCTATGTAGGCTAAGAACTATGCATGCACTTAGAAAGAGTTAATTTCTGTTATAAGGGGTTACAATCAAAATATGCAATTGGTAAGTAGACAAAGGATGGGGAAAGGAAACAAAGCACAGAGAGAAGTTAATGACCAAGGCTGCAGAGAACAGATTCTTGTGACCCAGGCTCTAAGCAAAAGTGCGAGTTTATATTCCTTGTAGGAATGTGCCCTGTGTTTGTGTGTGTGCATTTATACAGATCCTGCAGTGATTAAAACCATGGCTAACCACTGATAGACTGAAAATACAATGGCAGTATTGATTAGAAATATGGAACATTAAATTGTCTGAGGAATAAGGCAAACACAGCCTTTCTCATTTTAAATTTTAGGCATCATGTTAGTCACTGATTTAAACTAGTGACATCCTAGAAATCTAAGAAAAGACATTTATTAATGATCATATCTGCGAATGTCATTTTAGTGTCACATCCCAGGTTATTTGAACAGATACGTACTTCCCATGCCTTGTTTTACTTGCATAGAATCTGCCTATGGCGTAGCTCAAACACTCAGAGAAAATGACTGTTGTTGCGTACATTGTTATTTCAGGTCATATGTCACTTGTTTAGATAGAAGAGGTTGCTAATTAAGCAATAACAATTAAGGCACAGGGCATTTTCTGCAGATTAATGACCAACTAGGAAGAGCTGTGCCAAGGGCCATTAACCCCAGCCAGTCACTCATGGTGAGGGGCAGATTTCTTTGAAGAATATTAATGTTCTAAAATAACAAGGATGACTCTGGACATAATATAAATGTATACAGGAATGAATCAAATTAAGTGCATTATGATGATTTGTGTAGTGAATTCCAGGCCTCTTCTATTTTCTGGGTTACAGAGGAAAACGGATAACAAGAAAATGGTACATCAAAGAATACTAAATGTCATTAACTGCTTGAGCCTCTCTAAAGTGTTCCCTTCAGACCTGTCTCCTTGTATGTTTGCTCCTTCGATGACCATTTGTAACTTTCGTTACCATCACAAATACTGATAAATTAGCAAAACCAGGTGTCTACTAGTGCTCTTGGTAAAAGGTCTGCACTTAGGAGAATACAAGGAAGTACTTCATTGTCTTCTTTGTACTCTGTGGTTCTTGATGGGCAGTGATCTGTGAAACTCACTGCTTTGTGATTTGTCAGATTTCCTTTCCAGAGATAAGGAAGGAGGCTGCAGCCCTAGACCATGCAGCTCTTCAGCCTTTTTCATAACCTTTGCAGTAAAACATTTCTCAAGGGATCTAGTTGAAAACACTGCTACTAAACACTAGCCTATTTGCCAATTATTGTTTTCTCAAATTATAATGGTTTATCTTTTTATTATTCCTGCGAGAGATTCTTTGCTTTCCTCCTCAATGCCAATTCTTCACTGCACCAACCATTTGCATCTCTTTAATTTAAAATTTATCCATAAATGACACTCAGCAGCATAGAGGAGGGAGAAACCCAGAAGTGTAAACTTGCTAAGCAGATAGGTGCAAATGATCAATTACTTTTTCCCTTCCACAAGTAACTTATTGCTTAAGGCTCTCATCCACAGCCACCTTTATCTCAACCCTTCTTCCCTCATCCGCTAGTGGTTTTCACCTCTTTAAATACATTGATTCAAATAAGTAGGCTAGATATGAAGCAATCATAGCAGTTTTCTATCTCCAAGGTGAAATAAGCAGCTGTATTCAAGATTATTTCTAACTAAATAAACTTCTCTGTTTATTTAGACCTGACCATAAAATCCCTTTCTGAAAATCATGAGTGTTCAAGACTCTTTATTATATTTCTCCTAATAGTTAAAAAATCTGATTACCACCTAACTTTTACTCATAGTGTAAAAGATTGTGTATAAAAACTTTGAAAAACATCAGAAGATATGAAACAGCTGCAATAGATGAAGAAAGATTATTGGTTTAATGAAAAAATATCTGGAAATGCATTCTTTAATTATAGTGTTTGGAATCTGGCCAAGTGTGTTACCACAGTAGCAGAATAAAATAGAAATATGCCTTTATCACCTGGAAGAGTTTGCTGTGGACATAATCTGAGAATTACCACCTTAAGTAATTTGAAAAGTTGATGAAAAAGGTGATGTTTTGTCTCAGTGCAAACTTGCTTAATTGCAGAACTATTTTTTTAGCAAGGAAAGAGTAGTAAGTTAAGAAAATCATTACATATACAAGGGATTAAGATTTTCAAAATAATGTATTTTTTACTTACAAACATTTTTTCCACATTTCTGATTTTCCACATTTTCTATCATTTTGTTTTAATACGGTGTAAAGAAATCTCTAAAATTCTAAAGCACCTGAATTTGCTTGTAGAAGTAAAATACTCCCATGGTAACATGAATCTCCATAACACGGCTGTAACCCAGAGCCTGAATTTTGTTTCTATATGCATACCTACATTATATTTGCACTGCCTAAATTATAACATTACACATATTAAGGCTCATCTGAAATTGCTAAGAGCAATCAAAGCAATACAGTATAAACATTAAAGAATTCCAAGGAATATCATCGGAAAGAACCTGCACCTGGAGCCTTCCTTTTAACTCTTTCTTGTTTTCTCTCGTTAATGCCCCTTCTTTTCTCATTGGTTTCCCATTAGTATTTTTGGGTCACTTAAAATGATGGGAACAGCATTAATAAAACACTTCTTGAGCTTAAAGACAGATCATATTTCTCTCTAATACAGTATTTGTTTGCTGTCTTGGGACTTGTATCAGTGTTGCTCCTCAAATGTGTTTTTCAAGGTGATGAGAATGGGGAAAGCAACTGTAGAAACTGAACTGTAGAAAATGAGTCCTCTCTCATCCCTATAATTACTTTAAAACTGCAGCTAAAGTTTCCACAGAGATCAGGGCTTTATTATGCTCAGTGGAACTAGTTAGAAAAGTGCCTTCCTGAACTTAAAGAATGTTCAAAATCTTAACTTTTTTTAGGCCATAGGGAACAAACAAAACTCAAAAAAAGGATACTAGGGAATATTGGAAATGACTGCCAGAACAGGGAAAATCTGTATTAAGCTCCAGGAAGCTTCTGCAAAGCATGAAAGTAAAGGGGAATTATGTTTGAATTATTACTGAGTGCTAAAGATTCAGATGCCTCTGTCTAGAGGATTTAATAAGTAGAAGATGAAATAACTAAAAAAAAGTTTCTGACAGTGCACTGAGGGCAGTAGAGCTTCTGACCTCTCTATTTTGGACATGAACATTTATGAAAATCCACTAACTCACAGTGCATAAAGTATGCCGTATGATATTCCATTTGAATAAAATGAGGAACTATTTAAATATCGCTTGCTGATTCATTTGAATTTTTCAAGCTCTTCTCAGAAGGAGAGGCAGTTGAGAAGATTTGTTTTATTTTTTGAAATCCTCTATCACTTTAACCATGTAACACAGGCAAAAAGCAGGCAAAGAAAGAACTTCAGATGGATCCTTTCTTGAACAGAAGCCTTCAACTAGATATTCAGCACTACACAAAATCACACACACCAAGTAATTCTTTGGGCCTGATCCTATAATCATCTGTGCCAGCATAAAACCTGGAAAAATACACCAGGAAAAAGACTGACTTACAGCAAAACAGATGCTCATCCCTATTGCATTAATTTTGTTTTGACAATTATAGTTGTGTCAGAGAGAAGAAAACACATTCACTGAATTTTCTGTGTATAATTTCACTATTATTTATGGCTGATTATTCAGCCTGGCAGCTAGCTCTATCAGTTTTCTAGAATCTTTTCACAACCGCACTGAAGAGAAGAATCCAACTAGCTGAATGCTAATTTTTTTGAGGGAAAAAAATGTTCAGAAGAATTTTTTTTCTCAGAAAGTGCAGTTTCATCCAAAGGAGAATTTCTGTAAAAACAAAGATAGTGTAAAAACACTGTTTGTCTTCATTTGATTTTAGTTTTCCTTTATTTCTAATTTAAATTCTGTTTTGCAAAATATTTTAGATTTACTAGAATATGAATCTTGAAAGTTATTGATAGACAACAATTTATTGCCACCAGAATCAAATATTTCAGCTTTTCTTCATCTGAATTTTGGTTTTACAGAATATACATTTTCCTCAGGACAGAAGCTTCTTCCAGATAGAGATACTAAATACCACAGGGAAACTTAATTTACCACTGATACGGAGCTATCAATTAATCCAATATCAAACATTCAAATATCTAGCCCATAGATACTAAGAAAAATGCATCAATTTCTTCAAGCTTAGTTATATTTGGCTGCCATGAGGTTCACAGCATTATTAAAATAAAGTCCTTCTTCTCTTACTTTCAGCTCCATATTCTCTAAATCAAGAAATAGTTACTGACTGGTATTTTAGGCTCCTTTACAACATATGTTATATAAGAAGCCTGACAGACTTTGTTCATCTTTACATTTTCAATTTTGGGAACTACTTTGTTAAGCCACTTAAGCTGCAGTGATCTGTGGCAGCTCTGTGGGTTTTCAGAGTTGGCCATATAACACTGATAGTGCTGGTCTTAGTATTTTTCAAAGGAGTATTTAAAAAAAATAATTTCACTGTCACATACTGTTTAGGGCAGTACTTCTAGATCCTCATTTAGGGAGAATGATGGTGACTTGGCACATTACTGCTTCTGCTTAACACTGGTTAGATGGAAGAGGTTACTAATTATACAATAGCAATTAAGACATGGGGCTTTTCCTGGAGATTAATGACCAGCTAGCAGGAATTGTGCGCAAGGCTTTTAACCCCAGCCAGTCACTCACTGCATTGCAGCAGAATCAGATGGCATTCTCTGAAGGATATTGCTTTTCAGAGTGACAAACATGGGTCTGCGTATGAGTGCAGGGCTTTTTTTCTCACCTACAGGGTATCTCTCATATATCTAGATAATGAAGCTATGAAGTAATTAATGAAAGGCAGATGCACACAGAAAGAAAAAAACACAAAGCACAATATGCCCCCGCCCCAAATACAGCTAAGTGTAAAACAACAGTTGAATGCTCTAACATGGATTTTGACTACTTTCATTCCTTTTAGAGATAGGATCCAATGTTTCACTGAATTAAATCACACACCACAGACACCTAAATTAGTATTTTAAATCAGAACTAGGTTGAGTATTTGCAGAGTCCCCCACTCATAACCATTTATTATGTGCTGGTTTAGGTCTTGAATGCATCATGGTGTGAGAAACTGTTTTCTTTCTGGATGAAGCTGAAGCAGAAGCCTCTCCCTAATACATGTCCCACAACACTGGAAAGCAGGAAGCTGAACCTACGTGCAGAGAGAACCTAATACTTATGCCCTACAAAACTGCTCAGCAACATTGGAAAACCAGCTCAGGTAATGTTCTTCAAAAAGACAGTTATTGAAACTACCTTACCACTGTTGCTTACACTTCCAAACTGACCCACAACAAACATCTGAGCTCTTCCTGGTCTTCAAGGTGCCTTATCGTTACTCACCTTCCTCTCCTTTGCAAGATATTTACATCTGGTCCAGGTCTGGGTCCAGTCCTGGTCCTTCATTCCTATTCCTATTAATTTCTTTTCCTCTTCTAGATTGATTTTCTTTTTTTCTTTAAACTCAAAATAGGTATCTCTCTTCCCAGCAACATTTCTAAGGCAGAAACCTGTGGCTCCAAAATAAATCACCTACACTTAAGCTGGCTGTGTAGGAAAGAGGTTGGGGCTTTACTAGCTAAGCACGAGAGGAAAATGGAGTGGTGCTTCTTCAAGTTTAAAAAAACTGAAAGTGAAGTTTTGTCGGAGGCACCATTAGCCGGGGTCCTTATTTCTCCGTGCGGGAACAGAAACGACGCAACACCAATGTGATGATCAGGTCGTCCATCTTTTATTATAGTTATTGTTCTAGTTTTTTTCTATTCCTTTTCTGGTTACATTTATACTCTACTAAGTTCCGTACACGCACTCATCTATCTTCTAATAGGCTACAGGTCATCTACACGCGCTGTTCACGCGCCTCTACAAGCATTTGCATTGGTTAATTGCAATTAGCACGTAAAGCCCAAAACTTGCCAAAACTCCCTTATCTCATACCCTGTTTTGCTCAGACTTGTGTGCTTTTGCTGACCACAGGTGTTTCTCACTTATCTGCTGTCTTGTGTGTTTTTGCCAGCCTTATTTTGCTGGCCTTGTCTTCGTCCTTGCATTCTTCTGTCTGCACTAACTTTCTCCCAGCGCGGCCCAGACTCCTACAAAGTTTCTCAAAGTCTAAGGTATTAACTACCAGACCAGTCCAGACCCCCTTATTTGGGTTTTGATGTCACTTTTGGAAGTGAGGACCTGACTGAACTGCCAGCCAGGGAGAACTCCTGGTTCCTCCATCGCAGGGTGCGAGCAGAGGGAGAAGGACAGCAGCTGTGCAAGGCTGCTGCCATCATCGGGGGTCCTCTCTGATGACTCAGCAGGAGGACATCCCTAAACACTGAGGCACCAGTCCCGTACCCCAATTAGCATCCTGGTCATGACATCCTTTTTCGTGGCTTATGGTGGTGCAAAAACATGACATGGCTCACTAGGTAAATAAGTGGGTCAGAGAAGGAGACTGCTGCTATCTTTAATGTCATCTTCTTGTTGGTGGGACCTGCTGTAAGTCTCTTCTGCATAGCAACTCTCTCATAGTCCAGTCCCCTGGCCAGTAATGAGCAGTTTGCTTAGTGTGAGGCAGAAAAAGCCCACTGCAGCATTCACAACTGTGCACATACAGCCCGTTCCCCTCTCCGCATGCCGCAGGCCATGCCAGTGCTGGCACAGGTGGCTGCTGTAGACCTCCTTCCTGCCCAGAACTGGAACACCAATTTATGGTTGCCAGTTTTCCATTTATCCACCCTGAGAAGGTCCTGCCTGCTGAGGAGCAATTGCAGTGAACCATGGCTTACTCCGCAGCTGTTCTGGCTGCTCTTTTCACCATATGGGCATAGTGCCTCTGCTCTTGTTAATCCTGAGGGCTGTGCTGGCCACTGTGCATTACAGATTTCCCTGTGGGTCGTGCTGGCCTCCCATTTAACAGCGTTTCTGCTGTGGACCACATTGTCCCCTTACTTGCAGTTGTTTCTGGAGGCCATCCTGACAACTCGGTTGTGGCTGCTGTGATGTGCTGTCACAGTAATGAAGTGTGATGTGAGGAATTCAGGCGACCTGCTGCCACACCATTTCCCAGGCCTGGCACCCCTGCCAGCAGTATCGATGCTGGCTGGCATGGGGGAGAAGGGAAAGGCAGGGAGAGGGGCCCGAAGCTGGAGGTAGAGGCAAGGCGCAAGGGGACAGAGCTGCTGAGAGCTGAGGGAACGGGCCTCCGGCCGGGGGGGGGAGCAGAGCCGGCATGGGGGGAAGGGCCCCCCTCGAGGCCTGGCCTGAGGGAGTGAGCAACAGCTGCTGCAGCGGGGAGAGCAGGAGCGGGGCTGAGAGCAGCGCAGGGGCAGGTGCCCAGGGAGCAGCTGCTGAGGGCTGAGAAATGGGGCTCCAGGCACACGGCGCAGGCCTGGGGCCTGGGAAAGGGGATAAGGGTGGCCTGCAGAGGCCAGGCAGGAGGGTCTAAAGCCAACGGCATGGGGGCAGGAAGGCGCCAGCTGCTGAAGATGAGCAGAGGCCAGGGAAGGAGCTGAAGGCAGAGGACGGCTCTGGAGGAGTGGCAGAGGAGAAAGCATCCTGGCTCCAAGCCAGAGCAGAAGGCAGAGGCCTGGGAAGGGAAGGAAAAGGATATACCGTTCAGCTGGGGCCAGAGGCTCTGCGAGGCAGAGCTAGACAGCTGCTGAGGGTGGGGAAGAGGCACCAGGAGCCAAAACAGAGTCCTGGGAACATGGGGAAACAGCTGAAGTGGGATGGACGGGATGGCAAAGCTGAAAAGAGAGACTTTGGGGGATGAGGGAGGGCACAGCTGCTGAGGGATAGACAGGGGGGAGGAGGAGAAGAGTCAAAAGCCATTGCCAAGGGGAGAGGAGCCAGTGACCACCCCTGACAAGAGAAAAAGGACTGAGAGAGAAAGGAGTGAGAATATTCCCATTTTAAAACAAAAATACTTAATTTTTGTATAAAGCAGTTATATTATTTTGTCTTCTTAAGTACTAGCCAGACAACCCACAGCTGGGAGTACACATGCAGCCAGCCTCCATGGACAGGAAGCACTGGCTGCGGATGCTGGAGACCTCCTGGTGCCACAGAGGCTGCAGCATCCAGCCCTCATGGTTGCTGCCTGGATGAAAAGGCTCTCCCATGCCCCCAGAGAAGCTCTGCAACACACAGCAGCTTCAGTTGTCATAGCCTGGTGCAGAACTGGCCAAATTTCACCTGGACATTACACCTCCACTCTGCTGGCAGACACGGTGCAGTCATACTCCCAAAACACCACTGTTGTTTGTGATGAAGATGGTGCACGGTTTTCTGGCACAGAGCTTCAAAGATTTTTTCTGACACAGGGTTTCAGAGGCTTCACCTCTGAAAGCACTGCACCCAGGTTAACCCATATTCAGGGTATAACATGGTCTTGTCAGTTGTTGCCCGGGAACTTCAGTTTGGACAGTGGCAGGGGTCTCTGTGCCTGTGACCAAGCCATCTCCTTCCCCACAACTGGCCTCACAATCCTGAAGCAGCAATATGGGCAGTGGGGTCTTTGCAGAGGGAAAGCGCAGTCATCAGACCAGCTCTCCTGTGCGTTTATACATGGTCCAACTTCAGCTTGTGAATGAGGGCTGGAGCTGGTGGTAGGCAGCATGATTGTAGTGACATAAAAAACTGTGAAAGGGGAAAGAGCTTCCACATTTAGACTAGTACGTGGTAGATACTGCCATGGATACCAGTGTTGCTAAGCATGCTGCTTCCCAGGGAAATCTGTGCTTGTGGAAGCACAGGCTTATGGGACTACTTTAATTTAAGGATAATATCAATGCACCTTGTGGGAAGACATATAACACTAGGCCAGGCCCATCCTAGATACTGCAGAGATGCATAAAGCTCAGTTATATCTACTTCAAATCAATGATTTGTTTTAATTACCATAGGGAAATTGCTAGTGTGGAGTCAGTAAGTATAGCTGAAACTGCAATTCATGGAGCTAGATCTATTTATCCAGCTGAGAATCTTGTCCATTATTTGTAATGTTATTTATTACTTTCCTTTTTTACGTGTTTTTGTTTTAGTACTCTTCTGTTATATTCTTTGTAGCTTCTGTTGCATACAAGTCCATACACTTTCTTTTATCATCTTACAATTCTCCTTTCATGCTCTTGCTCTCTAGGCATATGGAACTCCTTTTTTTTCTCCTTTCCCAGTATTTTTTGCATATTTCCGCTGTGTTCTTGAATTCATTCTGTCCTTCTCTCACTTTTGTTCTCAGCCACATTTGCATCATTATGCCTTTTTTTCATATACAATATGAAACTATGATGAAATGAGATAAACACAAATATGCTTATGTTCAAAATGAAGAAGGATATGGGATTTTTGTGTGTATAGTGGAGCTATTCTCTTCTTTTCTTTGGTTGCCATTTAACACCACTGACAAAAATAACTTTAATAAGTGAACATTTTTTTTGCCTTCCAGATGTCTGGCATTGAATTTATTTTCCCATAAAATAGTTCTTCATGAGAATGACATCCCTAATCTCTACATAACTAATTCATTATTTTGTTCAGTTTTCAAAGGATATCATCAGTAATAAAAAGGAGGCATTGAAATTAACAGCCATATTAAAGAGAAATGCCATTTTGTCTGCCTTCCTCTTTGTTAAGGCACTGTAGCCACTTGCCCCTCTATTCCTGACACTCCTGAGCTGTCAAAGTTATAATTTACTGATAGGTGTGAGCATATGCCTATGCACTTCTTCCTTTATTGGTTATACAACTTCTGCTGACATTCAGAAAATTAATATTAAGAACAGAATGCTTGAATCACTTCTCATCATTGTATTCAGTAATTCACTTAGCAGCATTTAGCAGGTCTAGACAGAGCACTAAAGCTAACCATTATCATTAGAATACAGAGATTTCACGTGTATTGTTGTTTATGCTTTTTGATCAACGAACACAATTAAATATCAATTCTTTCAGTAGAGCCTTAATACACTGACATTTTCTTAAGTGGCATGTTCATTCAAGACATGCTGATATTGAGGCCATGGATTAATATTTCTGTAGCATAACAATAGCAGCGCTCATTCACTATACTCTTCCTTTTACTACTTCGGTATCTTTCAGCTATTTGTCTAAACATGGTTTAGCTCACTAAATGTTCTGCTATGACAGAAACAATTTTCTACTAATTTCAAGAAAAAAGGATTGAGTGTGTGATATATCCTTTTTAGGGATATTTCTTTCTCAAGTCCTTCAGTTAGAAAATGTTATGAAAGACAAATTGCTAAGAGTCTCGGCCAATGTGGCTATAAAAAATAATCTCAAAAATGGCATAAATATACCAAATGCTTTCTAATATAACAAGTTGTTACCTCTTACTAACTACTAATTCATTCAGATACTGTAGATACCTCTGTCTCTTTAACTATACTACATAAATTAAAAATGAAAACCTGTGCTTGTAATGCTTTTAAAAGCAGGAAATGACTGATTCTCCTTTGCAGATGAGTAAGAGGCAGTCCCAAAGTGGTCAGAAAAACTAATGAATGTAAAGATATACTAATGGTTATGTCATTCTTAGGTAATATAACTTAGAGCCCCAGGCTTATATGTGAAATGGTCAGTAAGGTTCTTGTTTCTTTAATACATGCTGACTCCCAGAGACTGTCAGGGCCCAAGCCATTTGGGGGCTATATCCCTTGTTTAAGTCAGCTGAAACAAGGCAGCCACATTATAGCTTAATATCAGTCTACATGTTCTGAAGAAGGGAAATCAAGTTTCTTTTCTACTTTCTGATAGCTGCATGAGGAAAAGGTTACCTTTTTACTTGCCAGTTTCAATTAAAAATTATGTGGCCATGATTTGGCTAACATTTGTCAGATAAATCAGAAAATTATAGGCATAAAGATCTATTTAGGGTCAACTGATTTTGAAAGTTTAGTAATTACATGTGAAAATGTGACACACATTTATATATATTTCATCCAAATCTTGCCTTTCAGTGTAAATCACAAATGCTAAAGGAAATCACTATTCAATAGTTAACAGGACCTATGCAGTATCCCTCATGGAGTTTTTCCATCAACACAAGTGATAACTAAAATGTCCTGACATTAATTTTTAAAGACACTGGCTTAAAGATACTTATTGCATAAGGCTAAAACACATGTAAATTATTTTCAAAACAGGAGGCTCCCAATTATTTGATTCTTTCTGGTATTTTTTTCTTTTTTTCTTTTTTTTCTTGTTTTATGACTACAGGGAAATAGGGAATAAATGCATTACTGTGAATTAATCTGTAAGGACTATGAGAAATGGAGCCAGGGCTTTGCAGCTTGTACACATGCTATCCTATCTGCTGCTGCCTGCCCACTGAAAAAACATAATCTTTGGGAGAGACAGGTTACTTCAGGCACCTTGATAATAGGTCTAGCTCCAGAAAAAGTCCTCCTCACAAATACCACAATGAAGTGCAAATACCTTGCATATGACATTGTCAGAACAACATGTTCAACAATACACTAAGTTTTAAAGAATCTTCTCTCCAATGGTCTGCAACTGGAGCTAATACTTCAACTTAACTTCAAGTAAAAAATGTAAAGGCTTTTACAGCTTGCTTTCAACCAGAAGAAAAATAGGTCCCTGTCATCTTTGTTTATGTTTGTATGTCTTGATATGAGATGCACTTGTACATGTAGGTATAATTTAGAGAAATTTTTTTATATATATAAAATTTATTCAAAAAACAGGGCACTGGGGCAAATGCCCTAGCCACTCTTGGACTTATATGATAGCTACTTTCCTTCGAATTTCCTTTCCTTAAGAAATTACTAGATCAAATTGTTTGGCCTGTATTATACAGGAAATAGCATTAGATGATCATGGTCTAAGCACATATTTGGTGGCTCCAAATAGTGGTCAAACAGAAATTTAATGTCTCTGAAAACAATTACCGCAGGATCACCATTTTTTAAGTCCAAGTAAGATCCCAGAAGCTGTACACAACTTCTACCTTTCTTCACACCACATTCACCGAAGAGCTCTGCAGTAGCTAAGAAGAGCTATAACTTTGTTTACATGCATAAGGGCTCATTAAATTGCTGGATTGCAAGACTGTATAAATTATTTATCCCTACAGAGAAATAGGTTTTAGAATTCACAATTTAGAATAGGCTTTAATTCCCCTCTCATAGATAGAGTCACTGATGTAATTAAAGGTTAAAGTAAAGAAGATCAAATGTTAAAAGGAGAAATGTGTTCCTTCTCTCCTGAGCTTAGGCATGCAACGGCTCCGCCATGCTTCCTTTCTTCATTAGCTGATGCTGAAGGACCTTGACTTAATTACCTCAGGTTAGAAACAGAGTTCAGCCCATGTTTTTATTATGTTTTCTGTGCTAGGAGATAGATCATTCCCTTCAATCTTTCTTTGACAATCAGAAAAGTTAGAACAAAACAAAAATCCTCAGCTTCCATGGGAAATGTTAGGTAAAGCGCCGTTACAGCTAATGGAAGTTCTGTCTTAAGGAGCTCCTCAGCTTCCTCTAGCTTCAGCCTCATGTCAGAATTACTTACTAGCTGAGCTAGGCTACCTAGTCTCCACGTTGTCAAATGATGAACACAAAATCTTTACAGAGGGAAAGGCTAATATATCCCCTCATGAATTCTAATGACAGACAGTGTTTCCAAACCTTCAGTGATACCTTTATATACTTTATAGACTATAATCGATTTTTATGTCTCACAAACAGGCAATCTGCAATTTATAAGCTATATCATTAGACCTTTTCTCATTGCTTTTATTTTCTTCTTGGTGATGTATAATGGGTTGCTAGTAAGGAAAATTGATTAATTCCTTACTTGTTGCCCTTGGTTTTTGGAGTAATTTTATTTTACTTCCTCGGTATTTTGGTTCTAAAGAGGAAGAACTCACCCCAAATCAAGTCTTAGCTTTTTTTGTTAATAGCTCAGTTGGACCTTTCCATGACTGAAGTGACAGAGTGGTAAGATAAAAGCAAAGTTAGCTTTTTGACCACAGGTACAAATGTGAACGGCCTTTAGAATCAGTACGAATGAAATTGCATTCACTTTATCTGCTGATCTTCACAGGCAATTGCATTTCATGGAAGTCCCAGGCAGCTGTCTATCTTGGAGCATTTTCTATTCTCTGCAAAGCTGGTGAGGCTTCTCTGCCTGCACATTTGAACCTCACTTCAAAGGACAAGAAACAACAGCAGCTGCGTTACAGAGCGTGCATTAGAAAACACACACATGCTTCTTCTGTATGGAATCCAAACTTGGGCACCCAAAATAGCTTCTGTAGGCAATTTAATTTAAACTTTTCCAATATAACTTGTATTCAGTTTTGTTTTCAATCTGACTTACAAGACCTGAGAGCTCTGTAACACTGCATATGGATTTCTTTTATGAACAGAATTAAAAATTTTGAGCAGAAGGTCCTGGTGCTGTGCCATTCCATTTGTGTCACTTTCTAGGTACATTTATAAGAAACTGTATCATATATATTTAATGAAGTGTATTCTGTATTACATTAGGCAGCATTACAACACACCACCATGTTAAAGCTATCTAAATCCCACCTTAAGAGACAGCAATAAAAGGAAGTTAAATGAAATTACTCCTTAAGGTAGAAAGAGTTTACTTCTTCACACACAACTTCAAGGGTTTCGCTGTGGGTGAGAAAGGAGTGGCCAAAGGCCAGAGACAGTGGTCTGAAGGAGAAGAATAGGCAAAGAATAAATAAACTGCATAAAGAAGCCCCTTGAATAGTAAACCCCTTAGTCAGGCCTTTATAGAAAACATGGGCTGGAGGGAAAACTGGGAAGGATTAAATGAAGAGGCCCACATCACTGAAAATTGTAAAGGACTACCACACAGGAAACAGAGAGATGGAAAAGGAACTGCTTCTAAGGAACAGAAATGGGAAGACACAGCAGTAAGGGGAGAGGTAGAGAACTTAAGGAGATTGTAGAGGAATAAAATATTTCCTATAAACCCTTCAAAACTGTAGAGGCCATCTGCAGTGATATAGGTCATCTAAAATCAATTATGATTGCTACGTACATTTCCTTATCTTTATCACTGTGTTAAATATCATTCAATAAGGAATATGAGTAATTCTGACTTAGTATAAGAATGAAATATCCGAGGGAGGAAATTTCAGTGGAATGTGGTTCAACATCAAAAAAGAATCAGCAATGCAAATCAGACGATGTGATAACTGGGGAATGCTAAAAGGAAACTGCATGAGAATCTCAGACATCCTGTCATTTCTGGAAAACGTGATCAACAGAAGATGAGTATTATATTCATTAAAAAAAAAGAATAGTAGATAGTAACAGGTATATCTTCTTGAATTAGAATGGCTCCTGAAGTAAAAGAGAAGGAGGACGTAATGCTCAGCAGTGAAATGAGTGCAGCTGACAGTCACAGAGATAACAACAGCAGATTGTAGAAGTGCTGAACAGATCACATGGCGTTTTTTGGCACACAATTGTGAACAGATTCAATAGGAAGCACACAGTCATAGTCCAGTAGCAGAGTTAGCAAGACATTTCAACAAATGTTTACATTGACCTGAAGGCCCTTAGTGAGGCTGTAATGAAACCTGGGCCAATTCATCTGGGATCTTCCTAGGACATGAAATTTGTGGCAGGTAAAGTCTAAGTTGGACCATCAGATTAACAGAAATTGGAACCACTTAGAGATACTGGTCTTGCAGTATGTATACAAACTACTATCTCTCAAAATGTAGTTGTTCAATTCAGATTAAATAATTACCTTTACACAGGTCCACACTTCACAGGGAGAAGAGCCAAAACTAATTATTTTGCAGAAGTTTAGATCGAAATGAGGGCAAATGCCTTCTATTATGATGGGCTTGTATCCTGATAGAAGGATGTTTGATTGCTCTGATCCACAAATTCGGAAGTCTGAACAAGCTTGTTTGGAAAAACAAGTTTTGAGAATATGGAAAGTTATTTGACTTGTCCCTTTTTGGCTGCTTTATTTAATCCCTAAAGCCAAAGAAAAGACAGAATGCAAGACTAAGTAAAAAGAGCACAAACAGAGCACAAACAGAGCACAAATGAGAAAACAAAACTGAAGTGTATAGATAGAAGAAGAGAGAAATGTAAAATAAGGGGGGAGGAGCCCTTTTTTATTTGATAGAGAGCCAAATAAACATAAAGCAGAGCAATCTTTACCTATTCAGAGATTAAGTTTCAGGATATCCTTTATGAAAGTTTTACCCTATAGCTCAGCCTTTCCAAGACAAGATAAATTCAGTGCTGTTATCAAATTCTGACTTTAGCGTTGCTGTTAATTACTAGTTCTTGGTCACTACATAAAGGTAATGTGAAAGCACCTGTTCTGAGCGTAACAGTATATAGTCCAACTGCATCCTGCTGCTTTACTACTATTTTTTCACATGCTCCAGACTGGCCATATGGTTAGTTTGTTTGATAATTTCCTCAGGAATACTCATCAAAATGGCCAGTTTGAAGGTCTTACCCCTTGGAGAGCTCTTTTAGTGCATTTCCAGCAATCTCATCTCTTACAGAAGCATGAATGCTATTTTGCTGCTTTGAAGAGCACACCTGAGTGGTAGATTTCCCTCATTTTGTCTTCTATACTGACCTTTAATCAATGAGCTTAAAATACCTCCTTTACTTTGTCACTCAGAAGTCTGGTGTATCTCCACAACAAGAAGAGATACTTCTTTCTTTTTTTCATACAACTGCTTATATGAATTTTTATCTTTTCATAGCACAAATATATCATATTCATTGAGAAATGCTCCACGAAGTAAAGTTCTTGTTTCAACTTCACATGTATAAGAATTCTCCTTTTAATGTTCTTTATTACGTATAATTTGTAATTCTTTCATATGAAATTTTACTTTTGAATACACTTTCTCTATAAACAGAACTGAATCCTTAGCTTAAGAACTATTTTTTTTTTTTTTTGCAGAAAATTGTAATGGAGCTGCTACTGCAAGGTATGTATCTGCTAGGGTATTAATAAAGCTTTGTTAATAATGCAATGGGGTCTTGTAGGATTTCATATTCTATTGTCATTTCATTAAAAAGAAATTATTCTCAAAAAAATAAACAGCTTCATTCAAACAAAAATATTCTGACTTGTCAAAAACAGAAGTGCAAGAAAATAATGTTCTTTCATGGAGGAGCCAAATCAACAAGGTTCTTGTGGAAATAAACTCAAAACCCTTAAATCTTATCTCTAGAACTAAGTGGGATACTGAAGAATAAAAAATACATGTCTACATTCCCTCAGCAAACTAGATAACTTCCATTTGTTCTCTCTTTGTTTCACACATATGTACCAGAAGTAGTAATACAAATGCAAAGAACAATTAAGACAGCTTTCAAGCATTCGAAATAATGAGGGGCAAAAATGATGACAAATTGCTTTTGTCATTATCTGAGTCAAGCTCTCATGCATCAGAACGGGTGAAAGCATACCACCAATTCCACAAAAACATCACGTGAATGGCAAGATTCTCATGGATTCAAGTGCAATGAAAATTTTATATTAAAAATGTGTTTAGAACAGAACCCACTAACCCATTAATTCTTATATTTGGAATGTACTGCAAATACACTATATACCACAAGCTAAAAGTCCATCAGGCTTACTTCAGGTACAGAGGGAATGTGACCTCTCAAGATGACTTAGAAAAAAAAAAATCACTTCCTGAGCATACTTAGAAAGTTTTGACAGTCATGCTGTTTAAGTCAGGTAGCTCATGAAAGGTTTTTATATAACATTTCTAAAAATACAATAAAATGATATTTCACCCAAGAATAACCTAATCCTCCTTAACATCTTTGCATAGGGATTAGAGCAAATAAAACCAAACCTGTTAGTATTTTCATGAGAGAAAGTAGTTCCAGGCAGAAATTGGGTATGACACTCACATCCACTGACATTTAAAGAAGACTGAATTTAAAAAATCAAATTCAGTCCTCAAATATAAGAGCTACAGGACTGAGATATCTGAAGGTTAGTACATTATTATCAATTAATGGGTAAGTATAAAACCTTTAGGATTTTATTCTATCTCAGTTTGGTCCTTGAATGAAATTGCACTGCGCAATTTATTACTCAGTGGAACTGAGTAGAGGACACAGTTTGTGCCAAGATAAACTAATCAGAGATTTATGTATTTCATTGCTGACATCTGTGATTTAAACATCACTCACCAATTTGGCATTATTCTTAAAGAAATTTACAAAATCTCTTGATCAGAATTCAAAGTCCCAAATCTACATATATTCTGAAGGCTTTTAAAGAAGGCAGAAGGAAATCCTAAATAAACACATAATCTTGTCATGTTTTGCATAAATATCCCCAAATTTCTGTTGATGAATAGTGTCTGCTAAAAACCGTTCTATGACAAGGGCACAGAAATAACTTGATACATTCCCCCAAACTCCAGACATTTTCTTCATAAGCAATTTCAGTAGAATAAAAATACAAGTCTTTTTCTTCCCAAAATAATAATTAAAAAAAAAGCTGTTTTAACATTTGCTGAAATAGAATTGCACTAGAGCGTACCTTGCAAAATAGATTAGAGAGGAAAAATTACTTTCATATGTTTCCCCCTAAAGGAAATATATATTTTATACTATTTTAAGGAAACTGAACCTGTTGTCTCTTGTCCAAGACCATTATTGAAAACAGCTGATCTTGTTGTACTTTGAAGTACTTACAAAGGTAGCAACAGATTTTTGGCACATAAAAATCTTGTTAGTGATTAAAAATTACAATATTTGGATTTCTGGGTGGCAACATTTTGAGAGAGATTAGTAGATATTTCAAAGTAATAGTAATTTATTTATTGTCCAGGAATGGTGTATCAGATACAACATAAACTAATTAAATATGTACACTACCTCCTGTGATCCTATAGTGGCAGCATATACAACTATAAAAAGGAAAGATAAAGGAAAGGAGTGTGATGTACATGTAATATTGTCTGCAAATGGACCACAGAAGATAAGCATTTCTTATATTTTAAGATAAGATTAACATAAGATTTCTTATATTTTAATATATTCTGCTACATTTTAATATATTCTGCTACAGTTTAGCAATATTAGGAAATACCTATGTAGTGTGTCAGATTGCTTTTCAGAGCTGGTATAGTAAGCAAAGACACAAAAGAAAGTTTGTCAGCAAATTGCCATAGACATCATGAGAGGTGAGCAAGTACACTCTGCTGTACTTGCTGTACTCCCTCTATTGACTCTGCACCTAGAAAAGCTCATAAAATCTTGTTATGTTTATGGCTATTTCCATTTTAAAACAGGCCTGAGTACAAGTGAAAATTATAACAAAGATTATTTGTTCCAGAGGAGGGGTCAGAGTAATATTATGGTCTTCAAACATACAGACTCTACATTTCCTCACTATTTAGCAAAATTAGTGTTGGAATAAAAAGATTGTGAATCTAAAATAAACATTTTAACATTGTTCTACTCGAGAGTTTCTATCTAATCACTCTTTTCTTGTGATCCGATTTATTAGCCTTGCTTAGCTGTACAGTTCAGCTGAACGTATTATGCAGATGTACCCATGAAAAGTAGATAGCACAACAGTGGCTATGCACGACCATCTAGCCTGTGGTTATATTGAATAACCCAGGAGCTGGAATGCAATCTATGGTTCCCTTTCACATGTGTTTAGCCAGTTCTTTCTCCGGTAGATTTTGCATTCTTCAGTACGTTATCATCTTCTGTGACACAAGTGTTACGCACTCTGTTTGGTCACTTTATCCAAATGGTAAACAATGTGTAGCTGGACTATGTGTTCAGTTCAAATTATATATTTTCAAATGGTCATTTGGACATTTCCCAGTCTATCCATCCTTCTATATACAATACATATATCTATTGTTCAAGAAAAACAAGTGAATTATTTGTTAGTCTACTGTCTAACTGCTATCTAAAGATACCTTCATGAGAACTTCATGACATCAAATGTTATAGCTACAGTCATTTAAGCTACATGTACTTTAGGTCTTCATAACATTATTTCATTGTATAAAGATCAGATTAAAATGATTTCTGCATAAATGCTTTTATAAATAGTAAAAGCAATACATTTGAATAATTTTTTATGAACAACAATAACTAACTTCCATGAAGGTGACAGCTCAAGCAGTTTGAGGTAGAACCAAACTCCTTGATCCAAAAATTTCTGAAATCAGAAAGAACATTCCCTTGCTTTCAAAGGTTGCCGAAGGAGAATCATTCCACTATTACATCACTGAAAATCAGTTTTTCATTTCAATTCAAACATAGATGAACAAATTCATCTTATGCTTGTAGGCTAATTCCTTGTAGCAGAAGAACAAAAAGGCTAGAAACTTAGGAAAGTGCTTTTCTCCTCTTTACTAGCTAATTAGTCCATATTGTTCAGAATAGCCTTTATGTAATGAGGTATTAATGATAATCACTGTTTCCCCCCCTACACCTTTTTGCAAGTACAAAGCTTTACATTCTATGACGTTTTGTAAACACTTTCTGCCAGAAAGCTCTAAAATCCTTCATACAATAGCATCAGCAAGTACTACTAGAGTGCAGTAAGCCTAAGAAGAAAATTCTTTTTATCAGCTGACATTTATCCCAATAAAATACAATCTTACATGTATTTTAGTAGGTTTTCTGATCATTTCCAGAAACTATCTTTGCTTTTGCTTGCAAAGGAGATAAAATTAAAAATATTTTGATGGTACATTTGTTAAGAACCCTTTTATAAATAAACACCATTTTACTCAAGGATATATTAATCTTGGTAACAGATCATGTTGCCATGTTATACTATGAGAAATAAACCACAAACCATGCCCAAACAGGTTATTCCGAAGAAGAACGTATGTTTAAAAAAAATATGTATAAGTACATCAGGAACTTTGTTGCCTTTAAAGCAGTCTGGAATACCCTAAATTGCAACAATTTATTCATTACTTTTGCTCCAATGTTTCTATCTCAACTACAGCTCTATATTCTATATAATACGTAACATCTAAAGCCATAAGAAAGATCCACTTCTCTCGTAGTAGGTATTGGTAGGAATATAGCAAAATATGCTCTGAAATCTCAGACATTACTAAACAAAACAGACAGGGAATGGTAAGAAGACAGTGAATATTATTAACCTTATTTTATGGATGAAAAACTGTGAGGGAGATTAAATACTTGAGATATATAAGGAACTTGTAATAGAATTGTGAAAATAAAATAGCAATTCCAAATCCCATTTCCAGTAGTTAATTACTTCTCAGTCCTTCATCTCTTCTTTTTTCTTTTTTATGCTTCCAGATGTCTACCATTCATCTGATGTAATCATTTATGAAGGATCCAGTTTTTAAAGAAGAAATAATATCTGGGTCCAAAGCTAAAAAGGTGTTGTTTCATAATAAGTTTTTATTAATCATAGTAAATTCTGCAAAAATCAAAACCCAACTGCAAAACCCAAGAACATTTCAGAGGAGAACTTGCAGCTGGCCATATGTTAAGTATCGTACAGTTCTTACCAAACTACAGTGACAACATCCTGAAGTAAGAAGTGTACGATGAGACTCATGATGAGACTTGTGCACCCTTTAGAGATAGGTAGGCAGTACACACCACATTCAGTAACCAATATTTTGTTGAAACTTGGCTGAGCATGATATACTACTATGATAGCTAATAACTTTCCAGATATTTTTGCTATGTTCTTCTCCTGATATAATTTATTTGGTTACCAAAGGTTTGTTTCAACAATATTGCCAATCTCTTATTTTATCAACAGTTTTCCAGGCTATCTTTTACATAAAGTCAGAGAAAACACCAAGTCATATTGAAACTTAGCTGAAATACTTTTTAAAAAAAAAATAAAATTCAGAAACCTGTTTTAAAATGCAGCTAAAAAGGAAGCAACTCTCAAAACTATTTTTGACAGCTATGAAAATTTCAGTATTAAGAGTTTTTCCAAGATTTGATTTAAAAGTGATGTTACGGACTCTCAGAAAACAGAGGTCCCGTTCCCAAGCTCAGCTGAAAAACTACATCATTTTTATTAAGATATAGCACAGTGTAGCTACTAGGCTTATTCAGAGACAAATTTTACCATACTTATCTTTGAAAACAGACTCCTTTAAAACAGAGAAAATATTTTCCAAATCACTGAAAGTTTTCCTAATATTTCCAATAAATTCCTTAAATAATTTTTCTGGCCAGAACACTGATAATCAATAATGCTTGCAGGAATTAATCACAGCTATATAGACAAAAATTCAAAAAGATGTAAGTACGAGTCATATGGGCACTTCTCTTGTAGCAGAGCAGGCAAAGACCTTGGCTCCCCTTACGTTACTGCATGTTCACAATCAGAAAACTGCTTTCTATTTGCCCCTTCGGATCAACTGGCATAACTGCCTGAGGAACTGCTCGTTCCAAATGATCTGGATTTAGCAAGGTCCTCCCAAGAAAATTATTCCTCTTTACCCAAACCACTGTAGTGGGACCAACCTGCAGCAGAATTCCCCATCTGTAGGGGGGCACATCTGAGAGAGAAGTAACCTTAGGGGCAGTGGCTACACTGTTTCACTTAGTAGTCAGCTTCATTTGCTGTTTTACAAGTTTTACAAGTGAATGAAAATTCCTGGCATAAAATAATAAGTGCAGCAATTTTAAAAATACTGAAAACTACCTATTTTTTCATCTTACTGATATAAATCCCAGAGATGACACATTAACAACTGTAAAATAAATATGCCTCTGGTTAATAAGAGAAGTATTTTTTAAAAAATATATATATTTTTTTTTTAATTTAGGAAGCTTCATAAAGTTTCATTCAGGACAAGTTGTTTTCTAGAATTTTATTAAATTGAGAAGAGTTTTTAGCGAGTTTATGAAATGCATGAATGTTGTAAATAAGCACAGAAGCTGGTATTGAGAAGTCTGGCAAGTGTAGGTAGTAGATTAAATGATGATCAGAGTGTCAATACATTTAACTTTTGTTGATATCCTACAGCCCCATTAGGCTAGCAAACTTTTGCTTCACTCTTTGTATACTATCATCTATGTGTCAAAAGAATAAAAAAGTTTGCAGAGGAGTACTGCTGAGCCAGGGACATATTTTAAATGACAGTAAAATCAGAGTGCATTAAATTATACTCCCTTCACTGCTTAGCGAAAAACAGCCTTTAGGGATGTTACATAGGACTTGGATTTCTGACTGGTACTATTTCCCTGCAGAACTTAAGCTTTCCTAAAAAATAGCACTGCAATTCTTTTATAGAAAATGCAACAAAGAGGTGGTAAAAGACACATACATTGAGCTTGAACAAAATTTATATGCATACAGATATCTGAATCTAAACTCATTCATAAAAAAAGGCATTTCTAAAGATGAATCTAATAAGGTTACGTAAAAAGCACAACATTTATAATATGTAAAAACGTGAATAGTTGTCTAAAAATTTAGATATATACTTGAATTGGTTGTCTGCAGTTCTGCAGTTCAGCTTGTATCTGATCATGCTTAAACCATGATTTTAAATTTTTTTTTTTTTGACTATTGAACTTTTTTCTTTTAAAAGCCTTTATTTTCTATTCATTGTAACACACATAGTCCCATTTAAATCAGTGGAAGTAATAAAGTTTAATGTTGCTGAAAATGTCTCTAGGTGATTAAATACCAAAAGGTAACATACAGGATAATCATATGCTTGTAAATAGTCATATTGTATTATTAAAATAAGTATTGTTATCTGTGGACTATTTGTATATACATTAATATATATTGGGGATCAAGGGGATAAAATTATTCATACAAATCATCCAACCAAATACAGTGGGACCATCTGTGAATTAACCAATCATAAACAAACTTACTGGGAATTCGACTGTGATTTACTCTGTCTCCAGCTCCTGTCCTAACAGCTTTTTATTTGTATGCCTCACAGTCAAAATAGTACACAGTATAGCAGAGTGGATATAATATAAATCATGGAAAGGAAAAGGGAAAATAAATAATTTTGATCTTCCTAATTTTTTAAAACACAAAGAAAGAGCAAGCAGATAGTTCTGTAAGTAGAAAAAGGAACAATCTTTAAATAAGGAGAAAATTAATAAAGGTGTGTTCAAAGTTCCAGGTCATTAATAAATATGGCTCTTCTAAAGACAAAAGTATTTTAAAAATATTGGCTGGTCAAGTCAAAGATTAACACTGCATTTCTGGCTCTTGTGTATGTAATATTGTATTATGGCTATACTATTATTAAAACTTTTACAGGAAGATTTTAAGAAATTTTTTGGCAAAGTTTTTTAATGGCAATACTGAACAAACAGATGTGCAAATACAGGGTTTATATTTTATTTCAAAGACTCAGTTAATTCCTTGGAAAAATGGTTCTGCAATGTACTGAAACGATTTTGTGTAAGTATTTTTTTTTTTGTTTCTTTAAAAGACACACTTACTACAGAGGAAGACCGATCATAGCAATTAAAGAAAATAGAGAGTGACCCAGTATAGTAAGGAAGTCTTCTTTTTTCAGTCATAAAAGTATATTTGATTTAGTCACAAAAAACCATCTCAGCTGAAAACCTGACATTTATGTTAGCAGTAGTATCTCCCCAAGGGAACTCTAAGTAAGTTTCATTTCCATTCTGATTCCTTTTGACTTCAGTCTTATTTTCAAGCAGAAATATAAATCCGATTTGGGCAGGAGTAACTCGACTTTTGGGGTTAAGCCTTTTGCCAATCCTTTGAAAACACACCAGAATCTGTTCAAATTGCAAACTTCCTCAAAAGTATGTTTGTACAATGTTAGTGGAGATGTCTTGGATTTTATCAGGAAACTCCTGAAAGACCGTTTGGACTGTGGTTGCGTACTTTAACCCGCCTCAGCAGGTCTTCCCAGTCACTGGAAACTGTAGTCTGTGCTAGGTCCTTGGAGCTGGAAAAGTGTCAGTCCATTAGCAACTTCCCTGCTGGGAATGGGCCCTGTGGAAAGGGTGCTTCCTCATTAAAGTGCAGAAAACACTATGGCTAGGGCTGGGATGTCTGAGTGGAAGTAGAGTTTTAAAAACCTATAAAAAATTGTACACGCTGACTATTTTACTACCTTAAAAGAATGTTCTTTAGGTTGCAGAGTCAAAAATAGCAGCTCTGAGACATAAGGGTTCTTACGTAACTCAGATCCATCCACTTTATTCATATACGTTATGATACAGCCTTTAATTACACAGTTTAATGCAATTGTCTCCAGAGCCTCCTTTACTTGTTCTGTACACAGAAGAGGTCTATTCTTAGCAATGTAATGACTGAGTAATGAAGAAAACTGTTGTGCCAATGAGCAGTACACCTGCCCCTGCAATACAAGAGTCCTTGCTAAATGGGAGTGGGGTGTACTGCATACCAAGGAGAGGTGAATGCTGCCTTGCAGAAATATGTTCTACCCCCTTCTCTCCTAAAAATCCCATGTGATTTTGGTCAGGTTTTTAAAGCCAGGCATCTTCTGGGTGGTCATTCCTTATGCTGTTCAGGACAATTGCATCTTTGGGGAGCGTGCCTTGCTGGATATCCCAGAATATGCAGTGCTGATCACTCAAAGCTGTATCTGAAGTCAGTGCGAACGGTGCTTTGAAGTTATAGTGGATGCTTAAAGTATGTAGCGTTATATGCGAAGTACTCAGAAAACCTTCAGATTGTGCAGTCACCGTTAGTGAATGTTTTTACCTGCAGTCTCTTGCCTCAGTTCTCCTCTACGACTGGGATAACAGCATCTGTCATCTTACATGGGCACTGTGTAATTCTTAATATTTGCATACCAGCTCTGATTCTGTAGTTATGAAAACCTTAGAAAAGCCCAGGGAAAAATTAATAATTTCTCTTCAGAGCTGACTTAAATATGGATGATAAATAAAGCTCAGGGCTACACACTGAACAGCAAGGAGAAAACAAAATATTGAAGAACTTATTATCCAGACTATGCACTGAAAGAGGCAGAACCCTTGAGGAAAAAGTGGTATATGATCATGTAATTAAAGACTACTTCATAATGGATACCCAGAACCAGAGGAAATTTAAATTGCACAGTATCTTTTGTCCTGACAGTTCATAGCTTGTGAGAGCTTTGTCTTATAAACTTAATAATATTCTCAGAGCACAGATTTTGAGTGCAGTATGTTCATACATGTTAGACTGACACTGATGACTTAGGTTGATTAGAGAAGCAGCAAACTGGCCATACTGAGCTATGTTTTAAAAACCTGTGCACTAAATGGGTATCAAAGAACAACCAAAGGGGTGTGAAGATTGATTCGAACATGTAGATGAAAAAAATCCATGACAGTCTATCTTCCAAAAGCAAGCATTTTAATACAGGATAGGTCATCTCAGCAATGGGGGTGGGAAGTGGGGTTAAAGTATGAAAATTTTTTTTAGCTATGAATTCATAACTTTATAAGGGAAAAATCGCATTGCAAGTTCTTATTATACCTCTATAAATATAGAAAAAGTACAGAGTGGAATAAGTAATTTTTTTTACCATACAGGTATGCAAAACAAGCAAGCAAAGTGTCTTGCCAGTCATTTTTGTGCTGGCAAAATGTTTCTATGCATTTGAATGACAAAGGAAACCTCTATAAAGATCACAAAGTAATATTACATAGTAGTGGGAAGGTTAAGCCTCTTTGTTTCTCAAGGTTTTGGGGTGTTTTAATATTAATATACTTGAAAGTTGGGGTTTTTTTCTACCCAGAGGACCTGATTCTGATCTTACTCTTATTTTATAATGACTTAATGTATTAGCTTCAGGAGGCATCAATCCTGATTTACACAGACATGAAAGGAATACCAGGACAAATTAATTTATTCCATCAATTGACAGAGATTCTACTGAATGTGACAAACCTGCAAAAGCAATGTATTTTAGAAATATTGTCCAGAACAATATATATGATTTCTAAAGACATTTTTCTCTTCCAATTCCATTAGTTAGTTAATTTCCTTAGTAACTCTTTCTTCATTCTTGAATGATTGAAAGCTTAGTTTTAGTCCTGAGTTCTGCACTTGGGCCACAACAACCCCCAGCAGCGCTACAGGCTTGGGGAGGAGTGGCTGGAGAGCTGCCAGTCAGAGAGGGACCTGGGGGTGTTGATTGACAGCCGGCTGAACAGGAGCCAGCAGTGTGTCCAGGTGGCCAAGAAGGCCAATGGTATCCTGGCTTGTGTCAGAAATAGCGTGGCCAGCAGGGACAGGGAAGGGATCTTACCCCTGTACTCGGCACTGGTGAGGCTGCATCTCGTGTTCAGTTTTGGGCCCCTCACTACAAAAAGGACATTGAATGACTCGAGCGTGTCCAGAGAAGAGCAACGAAGCTGGTGAGGGGTCTGGAGCACATGTCGTATGAGGAGTGGCTGAGGGAACTGGGGTTGTTTAGTCTGGAGAAGAGGAGGCTGAGGGGAGACCTCATCGCCTCTACAACTACCTGAAAGGAGGTTGCAGAGAGCTGGGGATGAGTCTCTTTAATCAAGTTGAGTGATAGGACAAGAGGGAATGGCCTCAAGTTGCACCAGGGAAGGTTTAGACTAGATATTAGGAAGCATTTCTTTACAGAATGGGTTGTTAGGTGTTGGAATGGGCTGCCCATGGAGGTGGTGGAGTCCCCATCCCTGGAGGTGTTTAAGAGTCGGGTTGACATAGCGCTGAGGGATATGGTGTAGTTGGGAACTGTTAATATTGGGTTGATGGTTGGACTGGATGGTCTTCAAGGTCTTTTCCAACCTAGATGATTCTGTGATTCTGTAAGTCACTGAGGGCTCAGACTGGGCAAGGACCAAGTTTCCAAGACATAATTATGTACTATTTTTCAAATTTCTGATGAGGAAGCTAAGGAACAGCAAATTTGAGTAACACCAAACCTATACTCAGTTCACTTTATATATTTAGGAGATCCAAGGCGTAATGAGCCCATATTAAAGTACAATAGCAAATAAGTAAATGTTACTAAGTTCTCAGAGGCATGCTTTTTGAGTTAGGTATATCTCTGTCACA
Source organism: Strix uralensis (assembly GCF_047716275.1). Classification (NCBI taxonomy): domain Eukaryota; kingdom Metazoa; phylum Chordata; class Aves; order Strigiformes; family Strigidae; genus Strix; species Strix uralensis. The sequence continues at coordinate 113,332,474 of NC_133974.1, forward strand.
ATAGATACAGCATCACTAACTGCTTTTTGCTATTTTTCAATACAAATGTGAATAAAATGGGGAGACAAGTTCCACCTTTAAATACTAGCAACAAAAAAGATGAAAGCCACCACTCATTGAAGGTAGCTTTGTTTCTGAATTCCCATGGTGCCATCAACTTAGACTGCTATTTTTCCACTTCCAATAGATATGTTTCTGTTTTTTTAATAGAGGAGAAATTGGAAGGAAATTTTATTCACTTGCATTACTGTGCATGTTTCCATTGTTTAAGATTTACAAAATCCACTAGTATGACTCAAGTATCACAATGGGTAATATGTGACTGAATAGCAGAGATTTGTTTAATCAGTCCCTTTACAAACTTGAATGATGTAGGTATTTATAATGTGCAAGAAAGACCCTACTTATTTAAAGACTGCAATGATATTTAAAACAAGAGAATGGGATCCAGCCAATAATAAGAGAATAGATAAAAGCTCTGAATGTTTTTATTATTTATTTATTTAATATTTTTCAAATATTAAAAATGTGGTTGTCAGTGGATTTGCAAGAATAACAGGTCAAAACTTCTATTAGATTAACTTTCTTCTGTCATTGAAACTTTGTTACAAAAACCTGAATAAGAAACAGTGTGAAAATATTTTTCTCATAACTTCGAATCTGATGTTTGACTTGTTTAAATTTTGAGTTTCAAAATTTGTAATGTGGAAAACACAAATAAAAACTGTGCTGTACTGCTTAAGTGCACAACTTATTATAATGCCAGACTCAGTTGTTTAACTGACATAGAGGAAAAAGCACAAGTTCAAGGATGTGTAACTAACTTTCATCCTAGCTGCTCCTCCAAATACCTGGGACCAAGAACAATGTCAAAAACCACAGAAATTCCTGAAAACTACCACAGCTGATACAGTGTTTATGGAAAACTAATGGAGTTTGGGGTCAATAAGGAAATATATTCAAATCACATTTTCTTCCTGCTGAACTAGTGGGAAAATTCTGATGCTTTCCTCATAACACTGAAGTCAGGAATGTTTTATAAAAGAACATGAAATCTACATTCAGAGTTCTTCAGTAAATGTTTAACCAAACCAGACAAATATTTTGTCTAATGTTGAAAGACAGTCACACAATTTATGTCTGAAAAACTGTATGTTCTAAAAAAAACCCAGTGTTCTTTGCAATGTAATAGTATTACAGAAATTATTTTTCTGCAGTAAGTATCACAGAAAACAAACTCCACAAAGAATCGGCTCCTGGGAAGTTCAGCCACATTCGTCTGAGAAGGATGTAGCAGGACAGCATTAATCAGTTCTTAGAAAATCTATTTACAAATCTTTCTTGTATCACTCCATGATAGTCTTAAAAATTAAGTGACATACTTACAGCTATTGGTTTATAACTTCCATTTTCACCTGTCTCTCCTCTGATGAGGAAATATGGGAAGGAAAGCAAACTCAAAATAAGTAAAACTAGTAATCTCTCTGTCAGCACTAACATTCCTGGAAACTTCCTGAAGAAATTCCCCTGCTCTTCTAGGGGATGTTGTCATGCAAAGCATCTGTCTGCCCCATTATAGATACTCACCTGAAATTCATTGTGCTTAGACCTAGCAGTGTGTGTAGCCTGGGAAGGAGATGCAGTGTCTCACCAGCCTCTCCACCTCTTGTCCCTGAACCTTCCAGGTTAAAAGTCTGATTTTACAAATGTAAAATGTAAAATGTAAAAATGATTTTACAAATGTTAAATATAAGCTTGTTGCTGCATAACAACCAGTGGAATCCAAACTTTTAGACCACTTTTATCACTCCTGTATGATTCAGAATCAGGAAAGATAACATCTTTAATAAGGGGGCTGTAGAGTTGGGTTTTTTTTTTTTTTTGGCTATCATTAGGGCCCAATTCTTACATTTTTATTAATAATTAACGTTATCTTTGCATCACAAGACCATAATTCATCTTAAAGCTATTTATCACAGTTGTCCCCTAGACACTCATTGTACAAATGCTGATATGTGTGTGTGAACATTTCTGTTGTCACCTTTGGGAACAAAGAAGAGTCAGGATAAGCTTCTAAAGAAAATTACAGTATTGAGATACAGATCTTCACCCCACGTCTACTCACTAATTCTTTGATTTTCTACACACTTCTTAAAAAGAAAGTACGTATAATTTATGATGTATACATGTAAACTTTCTCAAGGAGTCTTTTCTTAATGGAAATACCTCCTTTGATAGAAGTGTCATTTTTTTAATCTTTTGTTAAAGCTAAAAAGCATGGAAGAGAAAGAAGATCAACATGGTCATTCTGTATCAAAAATTAAGATGCAGTTCTGAAACTTTGGAACTGTGACAGACATCTCCAATTACATAATGTAATGTCAGTGACCTCTCTGATGGCTGTACACGTTCTTTTCATTACAAAAAGACATCACTGTGGAAAGAATCAGTCTAGTTTCTCTGCCTTTAAGCAACACAAAGTCCTTTGTCTAGGCAAAATCACCAAAAAGTCAAACCTTTTCACTTCAAGACCTTGTGCATTGTGCCACAGGCTAAAAGCAATCTGCAACTTGCACACCTACATAGCATTGTTGGTACTAACACTTACATAGGCAAAATATACTGTTTCACAGTTTGTAGTGGCAGCAACCACAGAAGTGATTCTACTGAATACACTGCCTGCTTTTTTCGTAAAACAGATTTTTCCACAAATTACAGAGTCCCTTAAATGTGAAACAAAATTAGTCATATAACTTTACTCTTACAGCATGGTTCATAAGCATGTATTAAATTAATGAATAATTATAATGATGATGATGATGGTAATAAATATCCAAATTTATTAAAATTATTTTCTCTATAGATATTCCCAGATGAATACTACAGTCAGAATCAGCAGGTTATTTAATTTGCCCTAGATCTTCTCTGTTTTCGTATTCCCACTTGAATAATAAGTTCAAAATCAGCAGGTTATTAGGTTTGCCCTAATTTTAAACTTGAGTCAATGGGACTTCAAATTGATTCCAAAGGAAAATGAAAACAGAACCTGTTTTTCTTCAGCTATCTCTAAGATGCCAAATTTGCTGCTTATTAGGACCTAGTTAAACAGTTCTAGGTTCATAAACAACTCCATAGAATTAAAGGAATCCAAAATCCTATCATACAATTCTATTCTTACACAACGCTGCCAGCATACCTCTGCCTCTTACTTCTTTACAAGCTCAAACAAGGCATGACTGAGGCTACCTCCCAGTTTCACCCCCAAATTTCTCAGTGAAAATGAAAGATAATGAAACTTTTCAAAAATTATGTGATCACTGACTGGGAGCCAGAGTTCTCCACTATCCTCAGACATTAAATTATAGATCCTTTTATAGTCATAAGGACGACTTTTGTACAGGTGTTGTAATGTTGCAAAGGATGAGAACTGTTATGACCAAGAGAAGAGCTGAATTGTCAAGGGAAAAGTGGTTGGCAGTTGACAAGCTACATCATTTCCAATACCTAGTCAGACTAATAGAAAGCATGTAATGGCAGACCAGTTGTGCACAACAAGAAAAGCACATTATTCTGAACACTCAGCTATGGATAGATAGGCAGTAGGAATGGTGGCAACTTCAAAGCCAGCTGATAAGTATCAGTTCGGTAGACTAAAGAGGTTGCACTACAGTAAAGGGAGCTTCAAGTCTTGATTTCCCCTACTAGATCCCTAATAGAAATTCTGATCCTTCAGGTACTTGATGGTCAGGAAGAAAATCCTACCAAAAATCCTGTACGGAGTGTCATTAGTTTAACTTTACAGATGGATAAACCAAACTGGAGAAGTGGTATGAATTGGCTAGCGTCGCTGAGAAAGCAATGTCATATCAAAATCATGTGCTTTTTCCTACTTGGTTCATTAGTTACTACGGGTATTTTGTGCATTAAATCTCTCACTGGTTCTACCGATTAGACCAAGACCCGAGAGAATGGCTAGACGTTAGCAGGAACCCACCACATGCAACTACTTTTTAGTTTGGCAGAAGAGAACCTAACTGAAAGATTGAGTTCTGCTTATATGACAATATAATCCAGGCTGGTAAAGTGCTTGTGATACTCTCAGATACCATCACCACAGTTCAGAAGGAGAAAGTTTCATTCGAGAAAGTGCAAATCTTTGTGGGAAAAACCTAAATTATTTTGTAAAGGATTAAAATATGATGCCTGGTCAGTGTAGAACTAAATAAAGGCATCAAAGTATTATGCACCCTGACTTTGCTAGTCAATTCTATATATGACAACATAGTTAAAGGTATGCTTGCTACATTCTATCAAATCATTCCTTTAAAGAAATATACTTTGGTCTTTACAATTTATTCCTCAGGTATAACATGGTGCACAACACCTCAGAATGCCTTTCATTATTCTGTAAAATCATGTGTTTATGAAGGCAGACAACTACAGTGCAATAAGCTAGACAAAGTATTTTTCAAGAAGCTGGTATGGCTTCTGAAAGGAACACCAAGCTTTCTGGAAGACAAAACATTGTATTAATTTCACAAGATAGCTGGATGGACCTTTTTGTTTTAAATTACTAACCAATTTTGATATGTTTATAAAAAGAAGCGTAAAACCTCAAAGCTGCATATGTTAACATTAGCCTCTATGTGAAGCTATTTCTATCAGGAACTGGTTTTACTTGCCAGCCTGTTTCCCCATTCCTATCCATCAGCTCAGTAGTGATGATGGAATAAAATTATATGTTCTGTAATCCAAATGTTTTCCCACAACTCCTTGGCTAGCATCTACTGTTAAAAGACTCCTAGGGAGCCAACCTGCAGCTGAGAAAAAAGATCAAGTACATTTGGTCCAAAATGCCTGTAAGCCTTGAAGTGTAATTACATTAAAATATAGACAGTTTTATTATATAATTTTGAAATTCTGAATGAATATGACCAATCTGACACAAGGTCCTATGATGCTAGATGTAAATTCTTCTAGCATATTAGCATTCTATAATTTGCAATATAGACTTAAAATTAACATGGACCCTGCATCTCAGCTAGGTACAAAGGGAAGCAACAACCTCACTATATAAAATATTATTGATCTGGGGTACTAAGATGTATGCTATATGCATAAGTGGTCTTTTGGAAGTATTTCAATATCAGCATTTTGAAAGGATTAGCAATATTCAACAAGTAGCCTTCTGAGAAGATAATATAAAACAGACTGCCAATTCCTAATTACCAGTGACACGGTATTTAAATTTCTGTGATTTTTACACGAGGCAGATATTGAAATCAATATCCTATAATGCTGCATCCTGGCAAACAAAATAATATATCAAATTGCATTAGGAAAATAATGCAAAATTCTGCTTTAAACTGACATAAGGATTCTGTTTTCATACGACTAAATGCGGAGGGCACAGATTTAACACAGTTATGAAAGACTTTGGGATTATTTGACTATCTGCACTCAAGATCCTACCCTGACAACAAAGTCACTATTTAAAAATATTGAATTAAAACATTTATTATTAAGTTAATCAAATCGGTAAATATAACCGAGCCTCAGTGTAGTCTCTTGTGGTTATCTAGCCCTCCTCCTCCTGGCCATTGGCACTGACAAGAACTTCAGTATGCAGAAGAAATACAGTATCATGAAATACAAATCATGTAATGGAGATGCGTTCTGTAGATAAAGATTCTGAAGTGTAAATCAAAAGGAAACTTTTGCTCACAGTATTTACTAGCCAAAGTATCCTTACCTAACTGTTCGAGAAGGATAAAGACCATGGTGGCTACTAGGTTAAGATCAACTGTAGCCAATGAGTTCAACAGCACATCTTTGCACTCAAACACATATCTTGCAAAAGATAATTAACGCCAAAATATGCTTATATGTTTTATTCAAGGCATAAGAGAATTAAATTAATTAAAAGATGAAAATTTTCAGAGAGTTATAAATATTGGATGACTTTTTGAAAAGTTAATATGAAGAAGCAAATATGCACAACAAAGATAGATGTAATATATTCAGAACCCAAACAAACAAATCTAAATGCTGGCTAGCCTGAGACATCTGTAATTCACTTCCTTAAAAAAATCACTTTCACAGTTCAAACCATAGCTGGCATCAACTTCTGAATATCTGACAAGGAAGAATATCTCTTACAGTGAACAGCTGCATGAACAGTCCTCATTTTTCTCACAAAACAGAAACTCAGTACAACAGTTAAAATAAAATGTGTTCTAAACAGGAATATTTTGAATTCACAGAGTAATTGTCTCTATAACATGCTAATATTGAGGTAAGTAGGCAAGTTATATTTTAAAAAGGTAAATTATCCTGTATGCAATTTTTTCAAGCAGTTACAGATATAGAAAAACAGAAGGGCACGGAGTGGCACGAAGCTAGGGTCAGTGAGAATCTTCTCCCAAATCAAAGTTCGTTATATGCTTTTTATTTCCTCCTTCAGAGGTATCTGCCTGTTTTCTCAGATGGGATACTGGGCAAGGTTATTTTTCTATAAATGAGGATGAAAGGAAAATTTTTATATATATATATATATATATATATATATATTTGTCTAAAGCTAGAGGGTCACTATTTTATTAATTTAATATTTAAAATAGGGTTTTGTTCTGAAATTTTAACATAAGAAGCAAAATGAGAAGAGGAATATGGAGGCTCACTGATACGAATCATGTATTGTCCCTACCTTCTAGGACCCTGACTTAATTCACTACAAATCTGATTTTAAAGATCAGTCTTTTTAATGAACAGCTCTCCCTATCAGAGAATCAAGCCATACCAATTTGAGTCATTTCAGGGAATAATATAATTTTCACTGAATAGAAGATTGTGATGTATGTCAAAATTTATCAGAAAATTGATATGGCAATCAGGTTTTATTTTAATGCTAGTCTTATTCCTAACAATTTATCATAATTTTGTGTATTTTTCCTTCTACTGAGTCACTATTATTATGTGAAATAATATTCCCTTGCCTGTTTCTGTGTTAAATAGAGATTTTATTTTTGCTTTTAGAAGCCTCTTGTACTGTCTTTACTCATAAGCACACGGACTCATCAACAACAGAACTGCTACAGATCATATTTTTCTGTGCTGTGGACTGCACACCCTTGATACTCAAGCAAAACTCCGGTCCTTTTTCTGTGATTCGTGCCAAAGCTCCCATCGAAGAGAGTTTAGGTCCTGTTCGAACAAAGGGCATGACTGAATGCAACAAATCTGATTCTTTCCTAGCTTACACTGTTCTTACTCTGGTGTAGTTCAAATAATATAAATGAAGTTACTCCTGATTTAGGCAGGTACAGGAACAGTTAAGTCTACTGGGAATAACTTATATTGCTATGGGTTTTCCAAAACAAATAAAATTGGTTCAATTTCATTCTTATATGAAAATTTTACTTCAGGAAAAATTAACGAGATTTTCAAAGACGAAAATCTGAAAAAAAAATCCACCAGATTTTTTTCCTGAAAATAACTTAAATTCTATTAAAAATTGTATCCTAATGCTTGAAACTTTGACTCTAAATCAATTATTCCTAATCTCTCAAATGTACAAGTCAGGATAGAAAATTTGAGAAATATTTTCTTTGCTGTTGTTGTCATTAGTGTTATTGGTTCCTAAAGTCCTCATTATACTGTGGGACTCTCTGTCCTACCAGCCTGCAGAGACGCAGAAGCACACTAAATCCAAGAACATCAACAACAACAAAAAAAAAATTATAAAAAAAATCCAAGGAAAATAGAATTTAATTACCATCTTTCACCTTTAAAGAAAAGGTATCAACTAGGACATGTGTTTTTTCCCCATCTAAACCATTTTTAGTCAAAAAGCAAAGCAACAGAAAGAGTGAAAACTCAAAAGACCCCTCCAGATTGTTGCAGTCTGAGATGATCCTCCATCCTTCAGCAATGGCAACGTCTTACTAAGGGTAATTTTAGGAAATTTACACATTCCAGGAACAAAAGATCAAAACTCAACAGCATAATTTCTATGTAGGCTATAAAGAACTAAACAACAGCGAGGGTTTCCTTCTTGGCAGACATAATGGTTTTACTTGTCCTTCTGCCTTTTCTATTTCTTAGAATATTACATCATGTATAAAATAGTTCGAGATCTTTGACAGCACATATGAGTAGCTACTAATCCTTTCATCAAAACCTGACTGATGGGAACTTCAGTTACTCTTTTCTCAATCAAGAGATATAAACTGTAGGACTAGTTCCGTTTATATTGCTATCTGTGGAAATGTTGCCTCCTGTTTCAAATGAAATCAGAATCTGAATATTTTATGTTCCTTTGTTGAGAGTGTATGCTAAAATTATAAGTGTTGCTATTATTTTATAAGGCTTCTTAGTGGTCAAGGGGCACGTGAGGGGAATCTTGATCCCACTGATGTCAATTGTAAAACAGACAGTGTTTGACCAGCATTTTACCCTAAAACTGGGGGATTCTAAATATTATTTTGAGTGTCATCTTCTTCTGAGCTCTATGTATTTTTTAATGTATATAAACTTATATGTATATTTCAATAACATTCAATCTAAACATAAAAATGTTCCTTAAAAATAGCTATTGAACTTCTTATTATGTGAAGATATGATTTTCTCTGACTGATATTACATGCAGTTATATGAACTTTTTCATATAAATATCGCATGTTCAAAATAACTTCAAATAAATTATGTTTTAATGTAAAGGGCATATAGATGTATAATAATATATACATAACCGTTGCTGCTTTAACCAAGCTGCTACACCTCATAATTTTCTTTTTGGTTCATAATAGGGCCTGACTCAAAGATGCTAAAACAACTCAATATTTTACAAACACCTACATATTATGTAGTACCACATATTAAAAATTTACATCCAAATACTAAATCCATTGATATGATCTTAACTAACAGAAAAGATATTTAATTTTACAGTTTCTGGGACTGTGTGCTATTGAAAGTACAAACGTCTTATTTTCTGAAACTATTGTTTGCTCTTTACTTACTAAAAACTATTTTAAAATGTTATTGGGGTTTGATTTTTTTTACGAATGGCAGATGAGAGATAAACAGCTGATAAAGTAAACAGGATGCAGAATGACTGTAGTGTTTTGAGTATTGACACTAAGGACAGGAGGTGTTACATAATAAAGCACAGTCACAAATGATGTTTTCTTTCTTATAACGAGTGAAATCTGATAGAAATGCTAAAGGCAAATTATTCAGCCATAAATGTCATGCAGCCACTCAGTGAAGATCTTAATTTGGCCTGGATATCATCTTATTTATATTTACCTTTTACATTTTAAACTTAGGTCTTTGCTCTCCAATTTTGACATGAAGATTATATTTTCCTTTGATACCTTTGCTCTTATTTCACTTGTATACCTTTACGTCCTGTTCTAGGTACACAGCACAATTTCTATGCTTAAGGAGCTGCAAGCAATGGTACATTTACTAGCAAAATAATAATTAAAAAAAAAAAAAGAGTCCTACATGCATCTGCAAAGTAAATGTTCACACTCCTTCCATTTGCCAAAAACAATGGGCACTGAATATGAATCATATTTTACCCAGTGATTTATTTGTAGATGGGATTCAGGAAACTTGTTTTTCTAAGCTCCCTCTTCCTTGGTAAAACTATTGAGTAATTTTGTGGTCTTGGAGTATGTACTTCCCCCTTGTCCTTTTGTATTCTCCCTGTCTAACTGGCATGGTGAATCGCTAAATACATTGCAAAGCAGTACTGTTCACATTTGTGCAAAAACATAATCCTCTGTTTAATCCCCCTCCTCCCCAGCAACAATTTAAGGAATTCACAAATAAATCACTGATTTTATTTCAATGACATAGCAGAGGCAAATATCAAATACAAAGTGGACTCTGGGTCTCCCTTATTCTACAAAAATAAACCCAGGTTGTCTTTACACTTAATCCAGTAAAATTCTCCCCAGTGTCACTTTCCCTGCTCCCAAAACTAATTGCCACCAGCTGCTTATGACAAGTGTGCTCATCCCCTCTCTCAACTCCAGCCAAGCATGATGCCGGCCACCCCTCCCACTCAGGTGACACCCGGTACCCAGGACCCATCTTTCCTCTGGCTGGGACAACCCCAAATCACACCCCGCCTCTAGAAGACGCCCAAGTAACGTCTTCCTCCTCTTTCTCCTCTCACCCAGCCTCGCAGCGAACAGAAGAGTGATGGCACCATGGTTGGCCACAGAGACACGTGGAGGGCAGGGAGGGGAAGGCAGGGAAGAGGGGAGCCAGGGACGCGGCAGAGAGGGAGGGGAGGGAGGGAGATCCACTCGTACAGATGAAACTCCATGCAGGCCTGGCCTCCTACCCGTCCCCTCCACGGAGTGATGGGGAGAGGGTTGTGGGGCAAGCTGAAATGGCACCTTACCTTCGCTGCAGTCCTTCCCCCGAAAGCCCGTTTGGGAGCAGTCGCAGACGGCCTGGTCGTTCAGCACTGAGCAGACACCCCCGTTGAGGCAGACGTCCTCCCGGGCACACAGGCGGCTCTGCTCGTCGTCCAGCCGCACCTCCTGGCTCTCCACCGGCGACGCCTGCGTGTAGTTGACCCGGACATCCGTTATCCAGCCCTTGAAGGGCTCCCGGTCCTTGACAGAGGAGAGCGTCAGCTTTAGCGTCGCCGACCGCAGCTCCGGCGGGAGCCCCCCTAAGAAGAGGCCGCTGAAGACAGTCATGTCCCGCCGCTTGGACTTCACCTCCACCCACTTGGCCTCGGCCCGGTCGATGATCAGCGTCGTGTTCTTGAAGTGGCGGCGGATGACGACAGCATGCCAGAGGTTGTCGTTGACCGCCGTGTCGGAGAGCAGGGTGGCGGGCTCAGCGCAGAAGATGGAGAAGCTGAGCTGCAGCCGCCCGCCCTGGGTGAGGATGAGCTCCAGAAAGTCGCAGAAGCCCTCGTCGTCGAAGTAGAGCACCAGCCCACTGGAGCTGCGCGTCTTCATGTTGAAGCTCATCTCGCTCTCGCAGCAGGCGTTCCACTTGGGGAAGCGGGTCCACTGGCCCTCCGCCCCCGGGAACTCCAGCCCGCTGCCCAGCTCGGCCCAGCAGCCCAGCAGCAGGGCCAGCCAGAGCAGCAGGCAGCCCCCGCGCCGCACCAGCGCCGCCCCCATCCTGCGCGGCCTGGGGCGGGCAAGCGGGGCGGCAGGGCCGGGGGGGGGCGGCGCTGGGGCCCCGGCGGCAGACAGGGTAAAATCTTGCCGGGCGCCGGCCGCGCTGGGAGGTTCGGGCACACTCACCCCCGCCCCGGGCGCGGGGGTCGCTGTGGGGGACTCCCCGGGGCGGGGGGCTTCAGGCGCCCCACGGGATGGGGTTGGGCACAGGATGGTGTCGGGGGCTGCCGGAGGGGACCCGCGGTGGGGGGAAGGCGCCGTTGGGTCTCTTCACTGGTCAGCCGGGCTTTGCAAAAGGTGTCCAGGGGCGGGTGAGTCAGCAGAAATTTTCCCCAAAGCCAACATTACCAAACCGGGTGAAAAACCAAGATCGGTGGCAAAACCCTCCTCCAAGTGGATCCACCAGCTTGGCAAGACTGTAGCAATATCCCGGCGCGTGCGCGCCTCTTTTTACATCCTCTCCGACAGCTGTAGTTTCCCAGGAAGCCAATTACTGATCCCAGCGCTGCCTCCCTAGGACGGATCCTCTTGTCAGATCACGGACTGTCTGCCATGGTGCTAGAGCAGCGTCAGCAGACGACAGGACTCATCGCTCGTGGTTTCCTGAGCTGCCTCAATCCCAACGGGGTTGAAACCCAGAAGCTGTCAAACAGCTGAGTGGCTACTTGACATGCAAAGCCTGACAGCTCCTCTTCTGTTTGCTTGCAAAAGGCCAAGGCTAAGATCCAGCGGGGTGATTTTCCTCTATTGTTTTTGTTTCTGACCTGCAAGGAATTGAAACAGAATGATAAGAAATGACAACTAATAACATGTTAAATCATAAAGTTGATCAATAGTAGATGTCTGTGATTAATTTTCTATTTCAACTGCTGTTTGACATCAGGAAAATGAACTGCTGCTGTGATTTCGGAGTTACTGAGAAATCATAATAACTTGCAGCGTTAAACCTAAATCTTAATGTATATGCTTATACTACATTACATTTTTATGGTATAATCTATACATAAACTACTTACCTTTCCAAAACTTTCAAATATTTTAGTTGCATATTTTATTATTACAAGGACAATGTTAACGAGAAAAGATGGTGTTTATTCTGCAATTTGTTTTATTGTAATTTATTTATGGAACTACCAGCACCTGTGAAGCTATAGGGTCCTATTCATGCAGACAATGCTACCAAGCCCAGTTCTAGTTCTTTCCAATACAGCTCAAAAACATATAAAGTGGACTGAGCTCCCAGCAGGAACTGGCAGGCTTCACTATACATGGCACACCTACTGGTTTATTTTCACAGGGTGAGGAAGAATCGCAATGGTTTCTTAGAAGGCTTTTTGAAAATTTCAAACCGCATTTTTCTCTGCCACCTGGTTTCTTTCGGGGCTGATATTCTCTGTTATGGCAGGGAAAATCCAATTCAAACCAGCTCTGATGTTGACATTATTCACAATGCAGATCAGCTAATCCCAGGTGTTAGTCCTCTGAAATGGGTTGCAGTATTTTATGTATGTTTACTCAGCTGCCCTTATTTAAGAGGACAACTCCTCATTTTAAAAAAAAAATATACATGGCACAGTTCACTCTCCTCCTCTGAAGAGGTCTCTGCATTCAAAGCATTTCAGCAGAGAGATTCCCCTCTCTGATTTTCTCCCCCCAAGCCGTGATATCTTTTCTGGAAGGTGTGTATTAGCAGATCTCTCCTGATGGAGGAGAGGATCTCCGCCACCTCCCTCACCCACCGCTTCCCCTTCACCTCCCTCCCGTTCCTTAGCCAGCAGCACTCAGGCAGGCAGAATGTCATGTCCAGAGCTGCTGCCAAGCCCTTTGCTGGGCTGGTGTGGGTGTGGGTGTGTGTGTCTGTGCGTGGGGAGAGGGAGCAGAGACGAGCCTGCCAGGGCGAAACCTGCTTTAAAACAGGCACACACCTCAGCTGCACGCACCTGACACGTTCAGAGCTGCTAAGTCACCTCCTACTCTCTCTTTATATTTAATTTCATTCCTCTAAATGTCAACACGTTTATTTTTATTATTTGTCACACGCGAGGTGGGCAAGCGCAGCAAAAGGGAGGCAAGGAGAACCCCCAAACTTCGCGGGCAGAGGCCAGCCGTGCCCAGCCAGCACCAGGCAGCGCCGGGAGGCAGAGACCCCCCAGGTCCGCCCCCCCCCCCCGCGCCCTCCCTGCCCCCCAGCACAGACCCCCCAGGTCCCCCCCCGCGCCCTCCCTGCCCCCCAGCAGCAGCCACCACCTCTCGCACCGCCGCTACCGGCCGCGGGGTTTCCGGCAGCTCCCCCGCAAAACGCGGGGCCCGTGGCGGGAGCTCCCGGCCCGTCCCCGCCCCGCCGGACCCGGCCACCCCCCACGGCCGTTCGTGGGGTCCGGGGGAGGCGGCGGGCAGGGCCGAGGCTGGCGTGTGGCCCCGCGCCGCGCCGCCGCTCCCGTTTCAGCACCCGGAACAGCTCCGCCCGCGCGGCCCGACGGGGCGGCCGCGCCCGCCGCTCCCCGCACCGCCGCGGGGCCGGGCGCCAGTGGGAGCCACCGCGGGGGGGGCCCCGGGGGCGGCCGCGGGGAAGGGGCGGGTGGGGGCAGCGGGATGGGGTGCGTGGGGGCGCGGAGAGCCGGGTGCTGCTGTGAGACACGGCGCGCGTGCCCGGGGGGCGGCGTGAGAAATGGCGTGGAGGGGGGATGCGGGGTGTGGAGGAGCGCGGGGGCTCATGTCGGTACGTGGGGAGGCGATGCGTGGGGAAGGGGCGCAGGGGGTGCGTGTTCACGAGGGTTACCGGGTAGCTGGGGCTGGGCTGGTCACTCGGGGGGAGCGGTGGGTGGGGAGGAAACGCGGGAGGTGCCGCGGGGAGGGGGCGCGGGGGCCGCGCGGAGGGGCGCAAGGAGCGCGGGCAGCCCTTGCGCCGGAGCCCACGGCGGGGAAGGAGAGGTCTGCGCGGGGAGCGCCGCTGTGCGTGGGGCGCAGGGGCGGGAGGGTGCCCGGAGCCCGGGGTGTGTGCCGCGGAGCGGCGGAGGGGGGGGGGGGGGGGGGGGGGGGGGAGCAGGGCAAGGACACGCGTGTGAGTGTGAGTGTGCCCGAGCGATCCCTACAGGTGTCCGCGGAGATCCGCCGCGCGGGGATCCCAGCCCGAGAGCATCCCTGCCCGCCGCGGGCTGCGGCGCTGACACCCCCCCCCCCCCCCTCCCCAGAGCAGCGAGAGGGGAAAGAGAAAGGAAAACAGAGCGAGAAAAAAAACAGGGGGGAGAAAGAAAGGAAAAGGGGAAAAAAGAAACAAAAAAAGACAGATGGAAAGACTGAAAAAGAAAGGAGAAAGAGCCAAGGCAAAAACCCGAAACAACTGCTTATTTATTACTGCCGATATAATTCACACACTGTCAATAAACAGCAGTGTTGTCATTTCCAAAGCAGAGGGACACTTTCATTCTCGAACGAGGGCAATTTATTAACACACATATATCTCAAATGGGCTCCCAAGTACCAGACACCCCTGCCAGCAATGTGTATGTGTATACACATGTATGTAGCAAGAAATATACACAAACCAACAGAAATGTAGCTATTGCGTTCAGCGCCTCACCAGTGAATTAATAGGCTTCCCCCACCCCTCTACAACCATTTTTTCTTCAAAAATTATGGTTTAGTCACAGGTGCCCCGATTGAGCCTTTTCAAATTAGAAAAAGAGAGAGAGAGACACCCATAGGTCAATAAATCCTTAATAAATGCTAGGTCGGTTGGCATGCACAGCGCTTGGCAGAATCCTTATTGTGTAAAACACAGGGCATTGTCTCTGGGTGCGGGGAAGACCAGAGAGTTCACAAATTACCGGATGAAATAAAAGGATCTGAAAAACAACCTTGCTGCAGCCAAAGGGAGAAGCGCTCTAATTCAAAAGCAGACTTAACAGCACCATTAATCTTTTCCTTTCATTTCTACGTAATTTCTAGAATCAAATTCTGTCCTAAGCGGCTGGAATGATCGATTTTGCTACCCTCCCAGCCTGCAGATGTATTTATTTTAATATGCCTGTGGTATAATTTCTACCCCTTCAAAAATGCATACCATCAGCAGGAACCCGAACACTTTCAAACACATATCGAGGAAGCCGGGTGCCCTCTTTCTTCTGGCTCACAATAGAAAATGTCCCAAATTATCAATGCACTTCCTGCACAAACCCCTCGCCTCTTCCAGACCGCCGCCGATAAGGAACAATAATATTGCGATATTCATTCCCATCGCTGCCCCGGCTTCGCCTGCCACCAAGGCAGCTCGCGCCAGGGAAAACATGCAGCAGATTGATTTTATTCCTTAAATCTCACGGACCCCCCCTCCCCTCCTCCTCCCGACTTGGCAAGGGATAATAAATTACCGCATCCAACCTTTAACTTCTCCCTCCGCTCCACCATCTCCTCTCCTCGCCATCTACCTCTCCACAACGCCGCACGCAAACCCACCAGCCTCTCGCGCCTCCGCCGCCGCCTCCTCCTCCTCCTCCTCCTCCTCCTCCTCCTCCGCCTCCTCCTCCTCCTCCTCCGCCGCGGCGAAGCGGGACTCGTCCTCCGCGGCGCCGCTCTGTCCGCGCTGCGGACGCGCCTTACCTGCGCGGGGTGCCGCGGAGCGGGGCCGGCGCGCCTGCCCGGGGCTGCCTCTGCCGCTCGCCGGCGGAGCGGGAGCTGCTGCGGGTGCGCGGCGGCGGCGGCGGCGGCGGCGGCGGCGGCGGCGGCGGCAGCGGCAGCGGCAGCGGCAGCGGGGGGGGGGGGCGGCCGCCGGGAGCGGGGGGCGGCGCCGCCGCGTGACGCCGCCGCGCCCGTCTGCCCGCCGGGGGCGGTGCCGCGCGCGCTGCAGCCCCCGCCCCGCCCCGCCCCGCCCCGCGCCCGGCCGCGGCCCCGCCGCTCCCCTCCCGGGCCCCGCCGCTCCCACCCCCCCGGGCTCCGCCGCTCCCCCCGGGCCCCGCTTCTTTGCCCCCCCCGGCCCCGCCGCCGCCGCGGGGCACGGCGCGGGGCGGAGGCGCCTCCGCCGCTGCGGTGGGAGGCCGCGTCTGGAGGGACCGTGCTGGAGAGGAGCCGCGGAGGGCAGGGCTGGGCCGGGGGGGGCTCGGGGGGGCTCCGGTGCGTTGGCTGCGCAAGGCCGGGGGTTGCCGGGCGGGTGCGGTGCTGCCGTCTGAAGACTGGGGAGATTGCGGGGAGCGGCTGCGGGGGATGGGGTGGTGGAACTCCGCGAGGGCTGGCAGGCGCCTCTGCCAGCTCCCCTGCTAAAACTCTTCTTTCTTTGCTTTTTTTCTTTTTTTCCTGTGGGTTTTTGTTGTCGTCGTTGATGTCGTTATTCCGCCCCCCCCACCCCCCCCCCCCCACCCCGAACTGAAGCTTGCTGGATTCGGCACAGCCTGTGGGAAAATGAAGGTACAGACTTGTGACCAGAGCGCACCCAAGGACTCGGGCTACAACCACAGGAGCAGTGCTGGGGAGAGCCCGGCCACTTCACCGTGTGGCCTTAAACCTCTCTGACTGTACGCTGCCTCCAGATGGTTGCAAACTGTTAGAGAAATTGAGGGCTTCTCAAGATCGTTGGGTTTAGCTGCATGGAAAGTATTTGATTGTGCCAAACATACTCGGTTTTGTTTATCAGTTGGTCTTCTGACTTTGTACTTGGTGGCCTACAGAAAGGTGATGAATTAATTGTAAGTGATTTGCACGTAGCCTTAGCCAAGGCCCTGGCAACTTTTGAAAATACAGAGTGATGTTCGTCACACTAAGAGTCGCAAGAGCAACTCCAGTATTGGGCATCCCAGAATTTTTTTTGCAACTGTACTTTTTCTTGTCTGGGGTGTCAATGTAGCAACTTAATTTTGGACTGAAACTTCAGAAATAAGTGGAAAAAAAATGCTATTCTCCCACTGCAGTCCCAGAGGAGTTAGCCTTATGATATTTTTTTTAATGAAACAGGCTTCCTCACAGATGACAAGTTTGATGAGGTAACCAAGCAACATGTTAAGTAATCAGAATAAAAGCTTGCTGGATATGCAATGTATCTTCAGTACTTACAACATAATCAGACATCCCTTTTGTTCAGCCAGATGATATCCATATCCAGTTATTTTCAAATAGCATGAGAGTTTCTCTTGACAATTCTAGTAACTTGACCTGTGCAAACAGAGCAAGGAGGAAATATCTCTTGTGCTATGAAAAGCATATAAATTGTAGGCTGCAATATGATAAATGATACATGTTTTTAAAGGAACAAAATTGTAAGATGATAGAAATTAGTATTTAGCGTGTGTATGTGTCTGTGTGTATATATATATATATACACACATTGTAAAAAATAGTATTTTCTAACTGTGGCCTTATTTTTGTTAGGCTCATGGTGAACACATGGTAAAGCTTCTTACGCTCTTAGGTAGGGAGTGTCCAAGCCAAAGCCCGGTCCACCCTGGATGTGCTGGCACGGTGGAGGTGCTGGCACAGACAGAGGATTTTTCCACCTTCAAACTGAGGGACAGCTCAGTTATTCCAGCAGTAGCCAGAGGATGTTCATGTTTCTCTAAATCTGTAGTAAGAAGCCTGTCACAGTGAGAGGAGGGCTGGGAAGAGCCTACACAGAAATAAAGCGATGAGACATTAAGTGAGCCAGGAAGATACAGGGACATTTAGGGAGAATACAGTTTCCTTAATTTAATGGTGGTTTTTGGTTGAGTTTTAGAATAATGTATTACTTTTGTCATTCTCAGCAATTGTTGCAGCATATGGTGTCATAGTTGATTCATTCTGAAGCAGCAATAAAAAAAAAAAAGAGGGGGAAAAAAAAAAGAAACGTGATTTCCAAACCATCTCTCTGTAGGTCTTTCAGCTTGACAAATGAATGGAATATCTTGTAAGATGCACATGGCCTTACAGAAACCTGACTTTCTTCTGCATAAATTAATGTTCTGTGTTATACCAAAATATTTCTATATCTTGAAAAATAAAGCGATAAAAGCAGCAATGATATTCTTGGAAACAAACCAATCATATTTTCTGTCAGAGGGAACGCAGTACATTATCCAACTTGCAAGTCTGAGACCTTTTGGAGGGATGTATATTGTCAGAACAAAGTGCCTTTGAGTCATTAAAAAGTACGTATGTGCAATTGTCCATCAGTTGTAATTTTAAATAAGAGATTTGTTGGCAGGCTGAAGTGAATGCTGGAGCTGTCTCTGAGGCACGCGCGTGCAGTTGGCATAGCTGTCAGAGCTAATAAAAAAAGAAGTACCCAGTCAAGGAGGTGCAGAAGAAATAGGAATGATTCTGCTGAGAAAAAAACCCACAGTTAAAATCAAACTAAAGGTGCTTCCAGAGCACACTGGTTATCTGGGCAGATATGAAAAAGATACGAGAAGGGAGAAAGTTATTTCTGGGACAGAGACAGCAGGAATTGTTTTAAAGATTTGAAAGAGAGAAAACCTGTTTCTTTGCTGAAGCGGTTCAGGGTAGTGTTCAATAACGGGGTGGTTAGTTTTTTTGGGGTAGGTCAAAGCTCTACTCTGGTTATAATCACTCCACATATGCCTGACATCTTTCCCTTCTTTGGAGCTATCATCAGGAATCCTTCTATACCAAACCAAATCTTTAAGCCCTTCAGACCCACTAGAAAGCTGACCCTTTGTGTGATTGAATGCAAGTTTTTTTAGAGGACAGCCGGTAACATTTTTTTGAACAATTTAGTAAAACCTTTTGAACTTGGTCAGACAGGACCACATAGATGTATAGCAGAGCTAACGGCGCAGTATGTAATTGTCTGTATCTGCATACAGCCAGTGAGGTTTAAAGAGATATGGAGGAAGAAAGGTATAATTTCTGCCTGTTATTTGCCATATTACTGGGCAATCTCAGCTGTGGATGAAGAAAGTATGGCTAAACCTAAAGTAAGAAGAAATTAAAAGTTACCTGTCTTGGAAGAAAGACAGCACATTACATAGGTCCTTGCCTCTTCAAATTAATTGAACATTTCGAAGTACTTGAAGATCTTGAAGTAAAAGAGAGAGACAAAACTGTATGGTTCAACAAAATGAATTGCAGCAAATAATCAGATTCAATACTGGAGGTATTTGAGACATATGTTTGAATTCAGAAAAGAGAACTGAGAGGCAACTAACTACATGTGGATTGGACTTAGTAGTTTCTCTAGATAATGCATTTTTGGAGCCAGCTTGTACCCAACTTTGGAGGATTAAGGTGTTAAAAACTTGCCTAAAAACCAATTCTGCATAGATAAATAATAAAGTAAAGGAGCATACTTATGAGGGTTTAAAATATTTATTGACCTTATACCCAGTACTGGCATGTAATGATATTTCCAAGTCTTCTGCTATTTCAGAAGGTACCGGCTGTGTTAAGGGATATAATATTCTAGTCATGAAGAGAAGATTGGAGACTCATATGGTTATAGGTGGCTTTTGGGCTCCAAAAGTAGTTTTGTCCAAAGAAAGCAAACATGATCAGAAAATGCATAAGCATATCTGAGGATCAGAAGATATTTGTGGACTCTTGGTAAATTCAAAATCTCAGCTGACCACAAACCATTTCAAGGCTTACACATGTTTTTCCTTGGACACAACTGCTGCCTTGTATTTACTGTAATATTGAAAACTTACCATGAAATGTGTTCAAGAGAATTTAACAGTAATAAGTAACATCTTGCTGAAGATCCCCATTTGATCCCCAAGATTAAAATCTTGAGATGATTCATAGATTAATGTAGATGCCATTTTTTTGGCTTGGTAGCTTCATTGCAGGGAATTGCTTAAAGCACTGAGAAAACCAGACCTGTTTAATAGTTCAAAGAATAAATATAGATGATATCTACATATATGAAATGTGTGAGACATTGAATTAAAAGTTTTATTACTTATCAGGAGTTGCATATCCAACCTGTGGGGTTTTTTTCATTAAATGAGAGGAAAACTTGATGTGTGGAGATAATTGTATACGTACCACATAATCATCATAGAGGACAAAGTGGTGTGAAGAGTACAGGAGATACCAAGATCTCAAAAATCCTTAAAATGCATTTAAAAAGACATCATTAGTGACAAAACCCTATAGGTCGATGGCTCTAAGTCTCAGAGCTGAAGATACAATATGCTTTCATGCATACCAGTTCTAACTCCTGTTGCACACAAGGCTTGACTGCTGGGCGCAGCGGTATGCATCACCAGGAGAAATCTATAATGAAAGACTTCATATTAGCTCTTCTGAGCTGTACAGAAACTCATTCATCAGCTAGCCCTGTTGATGAATCTTCCAGCAGGTTTCAGAAAGGATTGTGATATGACACAAGTAGCAATGGTTTTCTCACTGAAGCTCCATGAAGAAAGTCAATGTGGTGCAAAATGTCCTTCTCAATATATATGTATGGATTTGGCAACCTGTATCAGTCAACTGGGCGAAGCAGGGTAAAACAAGAGAACTGATAAATCAACCGGCTTCCAGAGTACATTTGGTTTGGTATTAACTCTGTTAATAAGAAAGTTGTTATAGAATTTTCTTTAGATAAGTGTTTGGTAGGATTGATATGAATGTCAATACTGTGAGGTTTTTTTAAATTGTAAGAGTAACTGTCATATTATTAATCTTACTAATTTCAAAAGAAGCCCCTATGTTCATATCTCAAAAAAGTGATTATGTTCCATGAATCTTTATGTGGTAACATGACGTAACAGATATCAAATATTTATGCACGCAGCAGATAAATCTCAAGGCCATCTTTGCAGATGTGAGTTTAAGAATAATACATGTAAATACTGGGCCACTAAATGTCTTTGACTGCAAAAGTATAAGGATCTAAATCAATTTTGAATAGCTAAGTCTTACTGTTGTGGTTTGACCTTGGCTAAAAGCCAGGTACCCACCAAGTCACTCTATCACTTCCCCCCCTTCCCCTTTTTTTCTCAACAGGGCAAAAAGAGGGAAAGAAAATAAGATAGAAAAAAACCCAACCCTTGTGGGTAAAACAAAAGCAGTTTTAATGTAAGCAGAGCAAAGCAAAGGTCCACACATGGAAGCAAAAGGAAAACAGATTTATTCTCTACTTCCCATGAACAGGCGATGTCGGGCCTTCTCAGGAAGCAGGGCTCCGATACCCGTAGTGGTTGCCTCGGAGGACCAAGGGTGACCCCACCCCCTTCCTCCTTTCTCCCAGCTTTATACTGAGCAGACGTCATATGGTCTGGAATATCCCTTTGGTCAGTTCGGGTCAGCTGTCCTGGTTGTGTCCCCTCCCAAGATCTTGCCCACCCCGTCCCACTGTGGGGGGCGGGGGGAAATGTCAGAAAGAGCCTTGGTGCTGTGTAAGCACCACTCAGCAGTAGCCACAACACCAGTGTGCTAACACAGCACCATGAGGGCTGCTACAGGGGAAAACCAATTCCGGCTCAGCCAGACCCAGTACACCTCTTTAGTTCAAATGTTTACTTTTTAATGTCTTAAAACAGTTTTTAAGCAGCAAAGTATAGGCAATCCTTTAACTAAGAAGGAGAATTGAAGAGAACAACAAACTGTTGTGTGTTGTCTTAAGTGGACAACAGTTACCAAAAGAACTTGGAAGCTCATGTCATCCCATAACTGTCTGTGGAATCACTTGCTTGAAAGAAATGTGTAAGAAATACCACTGTAAGCAGATGTGGGATTAATATTTTGTTGCAATCCCCAAGAGAGATTATTTTAAACCCTCAATTATTTTGCTTTCTATTTCTTTCAAAACTCAACGTCGAACAGTCCTTTATAAACGTTGCTCATATAATTTCCCATAATTCCTTTTAAAATCTCACTAAATTCCTACTCATATGTAATTGCTGTAATTTAGATGGAATTTATATGAATGCCAGTTGTGTGTCATTTATATAATTTTCCATGAAAACTGTTCATCGTCATCACCTTCCTCATTCTCTTTGCTGGGATCAGAGCTGCCTAGGTATGTCAGTGTGTTCAGGACTCCTGTGTATTAGGAGAGCTTCTGGGTAGTCTCGGTAGTGTGTGTCTCTGGGTGAAAAAGAAGCTCTTTTCCAAAGACCTTGCAAATTGAAAAACAATGTATAGCAAGTCTATAAGGCTGGCAGAACAACAGGATATTCTAGTGCAATTTATCAGTGTGCCCAAATCATAGATGTAGTATGCAAATTAGTAGAAGCAATCAAAGAAATTGCATCTTGCACAGCTGCACGATTGGGTCTTATGTGGGAACTTCCCTCGAAGGTGCTGAGGGCCCTCAGCTCCCACTAACTGCTAATGTGGGCTGAGGGTACTAGGAAGAACTTGTCCCATTTTGAATCAAGGCCTTTGATAGCTTCAAGAAAATCTCTGATTATAATAATTTGTTTTATAATGTGTCACTCTACACTTATGAAAAATGAGTATACTTGCTATAATTCAAGCATTCTACAGATACTTAGCTGTACTAAAAGTGTGCCAAGTATACTAAAAATATATTACTTTTCATAAGGGTATAATTTCCTAGTAATCAGAAGATATACTCTGATTCAAAAATTGCTATAATTGTTAATGTTGGTGAGAATTACTAGCACATCAAAGCAGAGGAATATTTGTGGTTTGAAGCTGCAGATAGGTAGTTGAGATCATCGTGTTTAAACCATAAATGATGCACCTGCTGAAGAGATTCACTAAGGGAGTACTGCAGTGTGCCAGATGGAAAGTATTTTTACACTTCAGGGCAGCTTTATTGTTGGGATTCCTAGTTCAAAAAACCTTTCACTAAGGGAAGTGAGAGTTGCCCTTTCCAGAAACTGCAGTATTAATTACTATTAGTTTAAAAGCTTGATTCAGTTTATTTTTGTTTAGTCCCCACAATCTGTCTTGAGAGCCCTTAGTGTTATCATTACTTCTTAATAGTTCAGGTGTTTGTAACACAGTGCAGAAGAAAGTACTAGAGGCAAGTAGGAGTAAGACAAGGGCTTGAATGAAAGACAGATTGGAAAGCAGCAAAGGAGACAGGTTGGGTTGAAGTATACTGTACATGAAGTGGTAAGAAAAAAGCAAGCAACCTAAGTTAAAAAAGCAAGAGTTGTTGGAAATAAAGAAGAGGGCAAAGGAAGGGTGATAAGCAAAAACCAAACAAAAATTAAGAGGCAAGTAGGTACAAGGAAACAAATCAAAATTGCTTGATGATGGGGCATTTTGTCTGGGGTCAAAAAAGAAGTAAGGAGGTGTAGAACAAATTTTAAATACTTGGGCATTTTACCAGTTTACACTAGTCCTAAGGAACAAAGAAGACAGAAAGTTGACTACTCAGGATGTGTGGTGGAGACGGAAGCAACCCCTGGCCAAAACCAGAAACATTTGAGTTCCGTGGTGTTACAATCACACCAAGGTCAGAAATACCGTGAGAGTAGATTGGAGCTGTTGGGAGAACTGTCTGTGGCTGCTGACAGTATCTTCTCCTGTGCCTGGTTGGCACATATGGTCTATGGCCCAGCAGGATTTTTTCATGGCTGATCCCATGGTGCTTCCAGGCCAAATTTGTCTGGACAGGGTAAACTTTCCACTGCTATAAATGAATGTTGTTCTTGTGGTCCTGTTGGAGGGGAAAAATTACAAAATATAAGAATATTATTTCCCTTCTGTTCAGCACCAAACCTACTCACTTTAAGATTCAGAGTAGGCTATGATATATATTGCTTTTCTTATACAATGCTGATGATGTTTGTTGTCTGACCTTCCAAGTGATCAGTGTTGAACATGTTAATGCGTTTGCCATAAACAAATTCTTAGCAGCATTCAAACACTTTGTCTCTAGCTCCATAGTTCTTTCTAGTGCCACCTGCAAACACCCAAAAATGCCAGAATCCAGGACAGCCTGTTCTCTCAGCCCAGGAAATTTCTACACAATATGAATATTCAAACTTTTCTGTAGGGTCTGGAAGGTTTGTGTCTCTTTCTAAGAAATATGCTTTTCTGATGTCAGGATGTAAATTGCATTTGTGTTTTTAATACTGCCAAATTAGTGTTTGCTTCATGTAATCTTTGATCCATACTCTGTTTTTCCTGTTGCCGTTTCAAATGTTTGCCTTCCTCTGACGTGCTCGATAGACAGTGTTATTTTTCACTCTTGCGCTTTCTCTGTGATTCTTTCCAGCCATTTTGTGACCACAGCCTTTGCTGACTGCTGCTTTTGATTTAGCTGTACATTTGTGCAAAAGTACCATAGCTACCAAAGGAGCAGGAAAAACAGAGATTTCGCAGAGACTTACATAGTGGCAGGAGAAAAGGTCAAGATACTGCATATTTTTAAGAACAGACTCAAGTTCTCTAATGTATTTGGTAAACTCTTGTTTTGCTGGATGAACTGTAAGACAAGATTTTATCATTCTGTAGCCAGGTAACCCCAAACTGAACAACCCACAATAATCTGAAGAAGGTTTTAAAGATCCAGATTGAACTGTGAGTACTAATTAGTAGCTATTCTCTACTAATACTTCTCTATTGTCGTGGATGCAATGTGCTGTTTCAGTAATGTGTATTCATATTTTCACCATATTCTTTTAAACTGCTTATACACCCTCTCAGCAACAAACTTCTTTGGCTCTAGTGACCATTTCAAAGGTGTCTTCATCTATCGATTATGTTTATTTCAAGTTATTTCAACATACATACATCGGAGCATTTAACTTGACAAATGATAAAAAGGTGAAGTAATAAAAATACCACGCTTTCATTTTAAAGGTGTATAGGCTGGATCACGTTCAGTTATTGCTAAAGCAAATTGGAAGTTAGAAATTACTCCACAATCTGCCTACAAGATATTGTTTAGATTGAGTTCTGTACTTACCAGGTAAGCTTATAGTAATGTCTTCCAAGTGGATGGATAATTAGTAATTGACAATTTTGAAGTATTGCTGGGTTAGAAAAAATAGTTCTGGTCCTGTAGACAGTGAAATTACCATGGTTATGTTGGTTATAAACAAAAGACCTGGGCTGGTATACCTCAAGGCTTTGATCCTATAATTTAGCTAACGCAGGACTCCAGTAGGGCTTCCCTCCTGGTTCTGAGAGCTTATATTGATTCTTAGGTATTCAGTGACTTAATGCTACAGGCAGAGAAACACACAGATTTTCCTGATGTTTGCAGGTTTCAGGATGTTAAAATTATGCAAATTGAGCACAGTTTGCCCAAAAAGCAAATTAGCATTGTGCACCTGTAGCAAGCATAATATGTGTATTTCAATGAAAGTATGAACATTCAGCACATTTTTACCTCATTAGCACTCCAGGGGTAGCAGTGACTTAATTCTTTGCTGTTGCAAGCTCTGTAGCTGCTACACATAGACATTTTACAGTTGTCCATAAAACATGTTTGTCAAAAACAAACATAAATTTTATGAAAAGTATTGAGAGGCCAGGGTAATGATTCATTCCTTTATAGAGTGAATTACTCTGTTCAGGGTATAAAACCTTTGGCATCCTAATTCTGTGGGGCATAAAAAGAAATGCCACCCCCAGAACTGAGCTGCATGGCTTTCTAACGCTTCAGATTTGGAAGCAGATACTTGCTATTCGGGATGCAGAAATCACAGAGCACCTGTTCGGACCATATGAGGCTTCATTTTGGAAAGGAAGACTGAGATGAAAAAGGCCTAGGAAGAGCATGATCCAAACCCCATGGAAGTAAATGGACTTCACTGTGACATGGTGCAGAATGAAGAAAGGGAATGTAAAATCCCATCTGTTTATGTGGTTCTCTTGGTTTATGACAGATTTGTCATTGGATAAAGAAAGTAAGCTTCAAGTCCCCACAAACTGATAGTGACTTTGATATGAGGAATAAAAACCAGTAGGTTATCATTGCATTTTTCCCCAAATGCCATTTTTTTTCTTATATAGCTGAATTAAAGATCAAAAATTTTGCAGTGATCTTGTTAAGTTCACTGTTACACTTTGGAAAAGTCTTGTTTTGAAAGCTTTCTTGTAATTGCCCTTGAACTGTCCTATTATACAAGTAGTCATCCTTTGAGACAGCTTAGTTTTTGTTTCCTGATAACTGAATCACTAAAAATGTTCACCTTTTATTAAGAATACCTTTTTTCCCCTGAGTTGACCCCCTCCTGTTCTTTTCAAGGTTTAATTTTGTTCATTTACTATTTGATATAGATTTTAGATATTTTAGGGTTTTAATGAGTTGTTTTATGTGGTAAATTTTATACAGTATACTTTGCTGAACATTCATCTCAGTCCACAAGTGTCCTGTAGATGTGGTAGGTACTTCTGAGTAACATCTGAACTTTTCATTCTTTTGAATATACATAAATCTGTTAAAACATCTTGAAATTCAAATATAGACATGATAGGGGATATAGCCACATTAAGCACATCGACTAAGTGTAACATGGAGCTGTGTTAACAATTTTCTCCCTTGTTGTTGAACGATTAATTATCAACTCAGATGACAAACCTGAGAACAATTATGAACATATAGCTGAAGGGACCTTCTCAATCCACTGTTCAGAAAAGCTATCAAGTTTTTGGGGGATGGATAGAGGATTTAATGGAGAGCAATACTGGGAATTAACATAACACCAATATTATAATACCATATGACCTCATCTAAGAGATTTGCTGAAGTGTTTGTCTCAAAAAGAATATTGTCGAATTTCAGGACAGGTTCAGGAATAGGAGAGGACAATCAATGACAATGCTGGGACATCATAAGATCTCTCATCAAAAACTGAAAGGACAAAGTTTCCTTTGTGAGTAAACACCTAAAAAACAAACACATGAGCAAAAAACCACCCCCTCCAACAAATCTCAACCCTACAGAGTAGTCTAAAATAGAATAGATTGGAATTTATTGTTTCTTGTCATATATGAGAAAGATATTCTGTGAAACTGAAAAGAAGCTGATTCAACTCTGTGTGGGAAAATTCTTTTTCGTACAGTATATAATTGAACTATGAAATGCATTTGTGCAGGTTGCTACTGAGGCTGAAGACTAAGCAAAATTCAGAAAAGATTTGAATATTCATGTAATGATGAAGAAATTACAAATTGTTGATAATGGTTGATGCCAACACATTTTCAAGGTTTGGTAAACTTCAAGATACAATGATAACCTTAGCAGTTTTATTGGGATGATTATCTGCCGTAGTTGCAGTATGCAGTTCTTCTATCTTCCTTTGAAGCATCTCAACATGACTGTTGTGAGAGACAGCCCGATAAATTAAAAGGACCTTGATTCTGTTCCAGTAGGGAACTCAGAGCTTCTCCATCCAAAACTGGATGTGCCTGTGTGTCTTCTACATCCTTCAGTGGGTTTTCTTTCTTTCTTTCTTTCCAGTATAGTTGTTATGTTGCTGCACCATTTTGTAGACAGACCTACCTCTGTTCTGCTCATGCAAGAGTTACCCAGCTGTGTGCCAGCTGTTAGCATAGCACTATGTCTAAGCTAATGAGCCTTGCTTGGGATTTTTTTTCTCCATAAATGTTCCAACGGCTCTTAATCAGCGACAGATTCTCCACTGAGTGATGTATGACATTGTTTTCGCTGCTCTCTCATTCTTGTGTAGCTGTATGCGGACACTGAGTGACCTGTTCAGTAAACAAGTATAGCCTATTTAAATTTATAAAGTACCCACAAGCAGATGTGGATTTGAACGTGATATATTTGTTATTTTATTCATCGAATCAGGTGTCTGCAAACAGTATAGCATGTTCATTACTTGCCATTTTTTTCAAGCCTGTGGGATTTTTATTACTCAAGCTGGCCACATGACTATTTTCACAAACAAAAAATATTTGAGTGTTACCGTGAAGCTAGTGAAAGGGGTTATGTACATCAATAAAACTGAATTCAGGACTGATGTTTTAAAAACATATATTCATAGTTGCAAATATTGCCTGCAGTATTCATCCTGCTCTGCTCATAGCAAACAACTGACTTAGGGATTTGGGGAAAAGACTTTTCTGATGTAGCAAGTTTTTACTTACATAATTAGGAACAGGCAGCTACTGTTTGCAGTAACAGAGCTTAAAGATTATAAATAGGTCCATTCTCCCTTCTTTGCATTTGAAAGAATTTATCACTCATTAGTACATTGTCAAAGACAGGATTATGTCTTGGTCCTATGTGCACTCACAGGGAAACCCCTGCCAACACTTTTAGTTGCTGCCAGGAAGCCAGTGAACAGAAAATGGTGGTTTTTTTAGAAGCATGGAAAAATAAGAAGCGTTATCTTTAAAGGCAGAGTCCTTAAGAATAGGAACTGAAATTATGTTTCTAGTCAATAAAAAGGGCTGTGCACACCTGTCAAGACTGTGGTCAGGGAGTCTCAATGTCCCTCCCAAGACACCCGTGAATTTCTTCAGTTGTCTCTTCACTGTGTCCTCATATAGTTCAGGAAAGGCATGCTGAAAGCTGAGTAGTTATAATAAATAACTTTTACTGGAAAGCTCTTTGGAGTTAAGGTATTGAACCTCTGCTAGTACAGGACATACTGATACCACACTGAGGAGTGTGATCCAAAGGTCCCTGAGCTATTTCAGGGGCATTTCCATTGCTTTACAGTGGTCAGTGAAGACATGACATGGTCTCTTGAACAGCCTTGGGTTTGATTATGTGTTCTTTTGTTTTCCTTATAAAAATATTCTCAATACTTTGTCATCATTAAGGCATGTAAGAATTTAATGGTACGTCACCAGTAATGGAATAAATCAGTCTAATAAATATTCCTTATGGCATAAATTACATGACACAGTGTGGGTCCCCTGGGAATGTAGGTGAAGCTGTGACAAGGAATTTCTGTTGCATAAATGCTGGCATTTTCCCCCATTTACTCAGTTTGATCAATGGCTGTGTTACATAGTAACCTTCATACTATATGATGATTGTGGTGTGAGTACAAATGCTCATTTGTAGGAGGCCAAAATATTTTCCTTTGACACATTTTATTGAAGTCACTGAGCAAAACTTTAGAGCCAGAATTAGTGGTAGGACTTTAGGACAATTACTTAGTGTGATGCATAGGTTAATGGCAGCTAGATGGTCACTTCCTTGCACATCACATTGAATTATTATCCTTTTTTGTTTCTGGAAACATAATTAGTCTGTGATGGATGGAAGGCTAAATTCAGTACTTGGGGTCAAGCCACACCTTATAATGGAATAGCTGCAGATACCTTCTGCATTTTGAAACATTAATTTGCATCCAGTCTATATCAAATCTTTCTAGCCTTTCAGGCCATGTAAACTTAGAAAGCCATAGACTATCCTTGTAAGAGAAAACTGATAATACTCCAGTCTCCTCCTGCCCCTTTCACCCACCTACTCTGCAACTGAGAGTTGTGGGGTAATCCAGGATAAAAAAGATATCCCTTCTACTTTTTATTAAAAACTGCTTTCTATTTTTAGGACCTTGACATTGAACTGGTGGTAATCAATATATCTCTTGAGATAGAGAATAATGAAAATGAAAGTTCTCTAGCATTTATTTGAACATGATTTGACAATGTACTTCGGTAATATTTACATATGAAGTTGACTGAAAATTTTCTAATAAAATACACTGAAAATATGCTAATTTGTTGAATTTGAAAAATTGTGGAAATCTGTTGAATTCTAGAAAGCTTTTGGGTGAAAATGGTTTCTTTGATTGTAAAGTCTCTGATTATCTGTGACCCAGCCAAGAAGGAACTTCAAAACCTGATGTTTTTATTGTGAATATGACATTTTAACACAGGTATGTTTTATGAAAACATTAAAAGCATTCAAATTTGTTTCAGTGCAAAATGAAAACACACACTGAACATTTAGTAGTTTCTGTGAAATATGAAATGTCGGCTTTCTTTGTATTCTCTTTGATAGTATTTTTCAGGGCATGTTTTCATCGGGATGTTCATGTAACATGAAATTCTTCACCATACAGAGGGTTAAAAAGCAATATTTAAGGCTTATTTAAGACTGTGAAATAGGGAGGAGGTGAAAGATACACATTGTATAGGCTGAGTGTTATGCCTAGGCATAAAGATTAATTTTACCTAGGAAAAATGGTGGGCATTTATTTTCAGAAAAAAAATGCAGCCAGAAATGTTAGCGCTGATTTAATTTAAACATAGAATTTGTCTGCTTAAATTGAGAACCTGAGTGCTCTGTACAGCTAATGAAGAAAGATAAGCTTATTCAGGAGACATCGAGAACAACCCTCGTGTGCCTTTGCCATGGTGGCATCTTGGCCATCTCTCCAGAGCTGACCTGTCACATACCATGAACAGTGTGTGCTGAAAATACAGAGCACTTGAAATAATTGAGTTGGGAAGGTTTCTGTAGACTGACATATTTTCATACTGATCATTCATAAGAATGAATATGAGTATCAGTTGAAGTCTTCTATTCTTGCCAAATAGATCAGTCATGGTGAATGTTTTTGTCCATCTCTACACAGAAATTAAAAATAATTAGAGGAGTGTCAAACTGCTTCTGAGAAAGACTACACCTGCATCTGGGCATGCATCAGACAGAGGTATTTTTAATATCTGAAATTTTTTTCCACTTTAATATATATAGCATATGAACAAACTCTGTTGGCTTTGTTGAATTTTTTTTTTTTTTTTTGCTATAATTTAAACTGTGGACTCTTATCTTGCTACTGTATCCACATTAAGAGATAACATTATCATCTTTAGAGACTTTACATATGAACGCTGCAGACCAGCAAGCAATCAACTTATACAAAAAAATCTTTATTTAATCATTTTAACCAATGTGATTTCTTTATAGGATAAAATTTTTTTCTTCATAAATTCCTGGAGTGCACTTGAGAAGCTCACATCTATTTCAAGGCAAAATTGAAGAATGTGTAAATCTTTTTTTATTAGTAAAATTTAAAAGCACATTTAAATGTATAGCTCCACTAAATAGATAATACTTCCTTTTTATTAGTGTTAGGGAGCCCTGGGACTGGTAAGGGCTGGCAGTGTCCTCAGAGCCCTGGCAGTTTGCGTACATTATTTGTGTTTTAAAAACCAGCATTGCTCATTTTTGCCAAGGAGTTCTGAAGAATTTTTTTGTTGGCTTCTATTCTTAGATGATTTCTTTCCTTAAACAAACCAAACAAACCATCTAACAACAGTCAGTATAACATTTGGGAAAAAAAGTGGAACGACTCTATAGGTAAGTATATGTTATACCCAAATGAACACTCAAATGAGCATGCATATTTAAAGAAAACCCTTGTCATGAAGACGGAAATGACATTTACATAATGATTTCACTGCTGCTGCATGACTTACTGTATAAATCTTTAATTCTAAGTGAAATTCAGTGCATCACAAATGTACAGAAAATGCCGAGTCTTTAAGATTTTATAGCAAGCCCCCCCTTCACATTTATTTATATAATTTTATTTTACCCTCATACATGAATTTTTATAATGCTGCAGCTCACTGGATACTTATGGACAGTTTTGAAATATTAGGTAGCTTTGTTTCCAAGTTTTTGTAACACTTCAAGCTATCCGTAGTCTAAGTTAATCAGTATTAAAATCCCTCGAACCACACATAAATTTCTTTCTCCAGTTTCAGCTTCTTTTTTTCTTCTTCTTTTTGCATATTGCATAAGAATATTTAATACATGAAACAGATAAATGGTTTATAATCCTAATAAATTCTGTTCAGGAAAGATTAAATTTCTGCACACTCACCATAGAATTTGCAAGGCAGCGCTACCAGTACCAGTGCAGACAGGCCATGGCTGCTCTCCAATACTGAAGTTTTTCAGGTGTCCTCTGCTTTTTCACCTTTGCTTTTTACATCCTATCGCTGTACATTCCACCAGAGACAAAAATTTCAGGGAAACCTGAATTCCTGTGAGGAAAAATGGGCTATAAATCTTTTAGGAACATGTACAAAAATTATCAAAGAAAAAAGTATATAAGCTACTAAGTTTCTTCTGAGGAAATTTAAGGAGCAATCTAAGCCCTTAGTCAGTCTCAGCCTAGTAAAGCCTGGCTGTCACTGTCACTGGGGATCAAATTGCTCTTTACAAAGTAAGACTTTTCCAGGAGCCCACTAACTGATGGTGGCATAACAAGCCTCCTGGTCTTGATGCAGAACTTTACCAGATCATTTTTAACGAACAGTTTTTTGTTGTTATTGTTCAGTTCATGGAAATGAGAATGAGAACACAAACTGTTTATGTGGGGGAAAAAAAAAAAAACTATTTTCTGCAATTACTGGAGACAATGAGAAATGAGAGTTTCCCAAGGGAGATCAAAGGTAACAACTGCATTTTTGATATTCATAATTCATTTCCTGGGTCTGCTTTTGCATGTGAGGTAGATCAGCTTTGGTATCTGATAACAGCAGGATACCCTTTTCCTGCATATTTATGCATACATTCATCAGTAGCTATATAGTGGGGGGTGGGAAGAGGTTAGGTTGTGTTTATTTTTCATCTCTTTATGTTGCAAACAGTAGTCCTGACTCACTTCCTAGTCCAATCAGGTTGTGTTTATTCCTCATCTCTTTATGTTGCAAACAGTAGTCCTGACTCACTTCCTAGTCCAATCCTAATTTTGCTTAGATGGGGAATGGAGTTGGGGCACACAGAAGAATCAGAAAAGTATTACATGTTTGCTGTCCAATAGAGTGCAATATTTCTGAGAGGAACAGTATTTGAAACTAGAGTACTAGGTATCAGAAAACATCATAGCTCCATTGTCTCCATTCATTTCTACAAATATGAATTTTGCTTGGAACTGTATTTACTTTGAGTTTTTGAGAAGAGACAAAAAAAGATCAAAAAGGTGGTAGTCAGAAAAAAAGCAACTTATTGTAAAGGAACTCTGTGTTTTATCGTTCACTTCTCCTGCTGAGTCATTTTAAAGGCAGACACCTGAATAATTCACATAGGTAACTTTCCATATGATGAGTTCCTGGGGGTAGGAAGAACCTGCCCAGCTTTCTTCAGCAACAAGAACTCCTTTGGAAACTATGTTGATAATTCTGAGCAAATTTCTAATTATACAAATCTCTTGATCTTTCTCTTTCTTACTCAGTAAAACATATTATTAACTCTCTTACTAGCAACTGTTTCAGAGTTTCACTACTAAAGAGTGTTTCTGAATATGTTGATGTTGCTTTCTGCAACAAATGTTTTCAGTTTCAAGATGCTCAGAGATTCTGTAAGTATCTTCAGTCAGAAGCATTGTAATAGAATCTTTCTTACTGTTTCATGATTATTGATAATTTCTTATGAGTTGAAAACCTAGGTCTTTTCAGAGTTATGAGGAGTCCTGACTCGTCAGGCTTACCGAGTTGTCAAAGAATGCACCTTGGTGAAAGAAGGATGCTATTTCCATTTAAATGAGTAGCTTGATCTAGAACCTGGCAGCCTACAGGGTCTAAGCAGCAGTCATGCATCCCTAAACAAGTATCATATCAGTTCTTCTGTAAGTTTATGATTCTTTTCATAACCAATTTGTCATTAAAAAATAAGCTGTTTGCATATTACACTGTATCTTGCAATTTTTTAATAATTATTTTCAATGGGATTACATATATATTGTTTTAAGCTTTTTGTGGCAAAACCCACATTTGATCTGTTTGTAATGTTCCCTGTAAATTTACATTGCTATATAAATATTTATCAGAAATAGCAAAAGCAGGCTTGGTTTAGGCCCACACAAATGCAGGAAGACCAGCTGCACTCTTCAGAAAGAGCTGGTAGCACATGAACTCTCTTTCAATCAAGACTGATGAATTTATTAGCATGTGTGAGATTGTGTGGGAGCTTCACTGGTGGAAAATAACATAGCAGAGGAAGGAGAGTTGATTAGCAGGGTGTCTTGGCTCAGTAGTCAATACTCTAACTTACTCCAGGTGTTGCATTACTTAAAGCTTCATCCAGGTGGATGACCAGCTGAGATGCTGGTCACCTGTATCACTCTCCAAATAGTGAATTCAAAACTCTGAAACACTCATCTCCTCTAATAGTTTAAAGAAACTTGACAATAGGCTAGCAAATATGGCACTGAGACAGTCATATATTGATCTGGTATAATAATATTATCTTCTGATGCTCCTCTGTCTGTTATGATCTAAATAAGACACGGTAGATATTAAGTGCTTTCAGCTAGGGTGTCTGTGTTAATACCGAATTTACCTTAGTGAAACAGATCTGTGACTGATTCGTTTTACAGTACAAATAAAATTTTACAATGAAATAAAATAATGCCCCTTTTAGTAATGATGTCTGTGGAATATAGATGTCAAAAAATACACCAGAGTTCAAGGTCACTAATTTCTGTTCACTTCTCATATCTACTTTTAGACTCTAAAATTGGTCATTGCAGTATTTTACAAATCCCTTTACAAATCTTTACGAATAAGCTATTGCTTTCAGGCCCCCATTTACCCCAATGCCAATCTGCCATTTTAGATACCAAATAGGCAATGTGCTACATCCTCTTCATGACAAGATGCTACACGCAATGAACTACATCTTTTAAACAAAGAATATAAATTTGTTTAGTATCTTTGAGACAAGTATCCAAAACAATACTTCTGCTAAGAATGTAGCAGACTAAAAGAAATCCTCCATTTTTTCATGATGTTTTGTAGAGAATAAATGTTTTGTAAGGTCACAGATTCCCCAAATACAATGCAAAGGGTTTAATATTAATATTTTTCTGAGAAATAAAGTATCTCTAAATGTTCATGCAAAATGTGTGTGCTATTTTTACACAGTGCTGATAATGTGGAAAAAAGAAAAAAATACATATAGGAGGTAGAAGGGAATTTAAAATTGTGTCTGATAGCACAATACTTAATTTTTAAAGGAAGGGTTGTTGCGTTGTCTCCCAAATGTAAAACTTTGATCTATTCCATTATTGCCAAAGAACATAGGTTCTGACCTAATGTGTATATTATACATATTATGTTGCATTGTACATATGTATATAGGTATAAGTATGTATATACGAATAATATGATTTAAAATAATACTTTGTTTCTCTCTTTATCATGATATGTTCCATTTAGTGAAATGAAAATGCAACTAGATCTTGAAACAACTTCTATGTTGGTTTTTCAATCCTCTTGCTATACAGACAGACAGAGAAAACCTTTAATTAAATGTAATGGGATTCCTATTTTGCTCATTTCATACTACTGCTGAAGACCAATGTTCAATATATCTTCATGTGAAAATAAAAGATAGAATATAAAAAGAAGTAAGCAAAGTAAACTATTAGTTCCTATTAGAAAAGTGAAAGATACTGTTGGGAGCTAGGTCTGCATTCCAGTTTTCCCCAATATTTTCTGAAGTTTGGAATAATTCACAAGTGTGACATGAGTAAAAAGTAAATACAATAAAAAGAGTTAGTTATTTAAGTAAATCCTCAAACGACAGAAAGTAGATCTCGGCTATAGGCAGCGCAGGGAAGTAGGTAAATCTGTCTAGAACGCCAACAGAAATAGAAATACAATATTGTTGCTGAAAAATTCAGCCAAACAGCAGAAATTCTTGCAAAATCTTTGGTTTTGAACCAATGCAAGGATTGAAAATATGGAACAATGGGGGGAAGGCAGAGAACTGCCAAACACAAAATAATAACTGTAGTCTGACGCACAGAGTGTACCAAAAGCATCTGTGGTGCTTGTTCTGAAGATGACTTGTAATGCACATCCTTCAGCATGCACCCTGCAGCTGAGTCACCCCCGTCTGCATGTGCAGCTTTTCATTCTATCAGCATGGTCTCTGTACGGGGTCTTACCTGACACTGCTAGCCATGCTTGGCTTTGCAGTCCTCAGGAGACCACTGTTCTTTGATGCTGGTACACTGACCATCAACTCTATGTTTGGCTTTCCAGACTTCTGCTATCACCCTACTCCTCTGAGGACTGAGAGAGCTTTCTGGGGCAGCACACTTTCCCTTGTTCCCTCTCTCTCCTCTCTCACTCCACCTCCATCTGAGGAAATCAGTCTTGGGCTTCTTGTCAGATCGAACAAGGACATTAGCTGTCAAAGTTAGTCACAACATGTCTCTTACAGACCTTTTAATAGACCTGGAAATGTCAGAGAACTTAAGACTTTGAGAGTTTTAGGCTTTGTAAATTTAAGGCTTCTAGTCTATATTAGACCCAAAGGAGTCTTAATTCATCTTGATTCTCAAAAAGGGAAGAAAAGAATCAAGAGAAATAGTCATAGACAAGGGTCTGTACAAGCAACACACTTCTCACCTTCACAGCTAGAATGAACTGCAGAGCAAGATCAGTCTGCTTTTGGTAAATCCAGGATGTAAAAATAAGGCTAAAAGTTAGATTTCATTCGCCAAAGACAGGATGACAAATTAAATACTTCCAGTTGCCATACAAATATCTTTATTTTAGTAATTACATATAAAAAGAAAGGTTATGACCACCTGCAATGTCCCTCTGACATTGAACTCATATTTGTGCTGAGGTGCGTGCTAAAGGTTCCTGTTTCTTTGCGACTGAACATCTAAAGCTTGAGCAATATTTAGTGTTGCCTAGTAGTCTTTCCATCCACTAGTGTTATTGAACATTTTAAAACTTATGAAAATTTCATTAATGTTCTTTTTTCCAATTGTTTATAAAATTCAGCTACATGTATTTCCCTCATGAGATCTTTGTTGCATGATTTTCTTTCATTTGCCCTATTCCATAATTAATTTTCCATCAGAATTCTTTTAAAAATTGTTCTTTGAAATACTTATGTTTTTCTGAAACTTCACCTTTGAACTGTTTCAGTTGCCAGTGCATGGCTGAGAATCAAACACAGAACCCCCCAGCTGGGTGAAAGTGGAAAAGTAAAAAGGCTACTTTGCAGTCTGCTTTAAATGCCTTTTTGAAAAGTGAAACAAAACTCATGGTGACACTGATGGGCGCTGGAGGACAGCATAAGTCACAAAGGGATGCAAGAAGCTTACAAGGCCTCTGTGAAGGAGCAGGATCAGGGCATCTGTACACAGAACCCTATTTTATATGATATTTTCTACTTTAGATTCAGGGGACTTTGTAGGAAGACTAAAGATGAGATTAATCTAATTTCTCTTTAAACATCTGTAAGTTTTTCGTGAACTTAATCACCTTAAAATCCCTTTATAATCAATTGAGAAAGAAATATTGGTAGCATTGCTGTAGGCATGATAGTCAAAGAGCAAATGTAAAGGAAGGTTTGTAGGTTTAGGCCATGTCTTTAATTAAACAAACTAAAAGTGTTAGAAAAAGAAGACTATCTTCCAGGAAAAAGTGTGTATCTTCAAGTCTAAAATAGAAGCAGCAGCCTTCAAAGGTAAAATAAAATTTGGGAATGTCAGTCCTTCTAAAGATAAATGTGCATACTTGAACCAAAGTGATCTCCATGGACAATGTGAGCTGATCTACCCTATTTTAGATGTGTTTCAGGATGAGATGCATTATAGCAAGGACTTCACTAATTGTATTGACTAGATCACCGTTGATTTTAAAAGGAATTTAGGCAACTAACATGGTTAGGGAAGATGTTATTAGAGTCTTCATGAATCCCATCCTAAAATTATTTTTTGAGGTACTCTTATATCTGTTAAGTATGACTACTTCCTTCCAACTGAAGCTTTCCAGCCCTGCTCTAGGAGTTAATAGGGAGCCAAATCCTGATATAAATATAATTGTGAGAGTCTTTACTAGGAATTTTAATAAA
This sequence comes from Strix uralensis, assembly GCF_047716275.1. NCBI lineage: Eukaryota > Metazoa > Chordata > Aves > Strigiformes > Strigidae > Strix > Strix uralensis. The sequence continues at coordinate 113,370,313 of NC_133974.1, forward strand.
AGAAATTTTCTCTGATTTGTGTGAAAATCACTGCAGTACTTCTCTATGACAGATGAAGGTAACAAACAGGGGGTCATCAAATCTGTCACAGGGTCAAGAAACAATACAATAAGCACAAGTGTTTGTAGTCATGTTACTTTCATGGGATGGTGTGCAACATTAAATGTTTCCACCTACACCAATTGACATAATATGTGAGCACTATGAAAGTACGTGGGTTTAATTCTTCCATGGATTTGACCAATATACAATCTCTTTTGCAGAAAGGGTACAGAGGGTCATGACAAATTAAATTACTTGGCATAGAGTAGGAGCGTCTGAGGCCAAAGTTTTGGGACTCTGCCCCGCTCCCTTACCCCCAGCCAGCAGGGTGTATGTAAGTTAGCGTAAGATCATCAGTGAGAGAAGAACTGTAGGTCACTTTAGTGCATTACAGGAATCCCATTGACAAGTTGGAGAAAGTCTATCCGTGCTTCCCATCAGAAGACCTTTCCAGGAACCAGGAGGGATAGTGTAAGCAAAGCTGTGCTGAAAGGATAGAGAAGAAACAGCTGAGAAAGTCACAATCTCCCCCAAAAGGCAAAGATTCTTGTGCAGCTGTGGTGCCCAAACTTTCATAGTTTCTTTTTGATTATATCAGAATTTAAAGGTTTTAGCCTAAGACCTAAGATGCCACTAAGCAGATTGTCAAAAGTATTTGGGTGACTGAAGATGCAGGTAAGTACCTCAGTTCTTATTTCATAGTCAGTGGAAACCACTGGCTGCTGGTTTGTGTTCTTAAGTTCCTAAATATCTTTACAAACCTACTCACAAATTCTGCTCATCCAGGTACTCGGTCACCAGAGGAATACTGGCATTCATCTTTCCTGGGGAAATTAAGATAATATGACTGTGAAATTGAGACCTGAACACATGCAGTTACTGAAAAACAGGAACTTCACAGCTTTGCTTTCAAATTTTGGCTGCAATTCAGAAAAGCACTTTAACACATGCTTAAATCCCATTAACTTCAGTGAAAGTTAAATGTGTTCTTAAGTGCAATCCTTAATAAGAAAGGTCCTTTCTGTGGAGCCTTTCAGTTGGAGAAGAACCCTGGACAAGAGGAGAGAAAAAAAACAACAAAAGCTTTTGAAAAAAGCAGTGAAGTCTTTCTCATGGAATGGTTTTCAATTAGTCAGAATAATCTGCATGTAAAATGGTAACAAGATGTGTTTTCCATGAGTTTTCAAAAAGCACTGTTGATATAGGTAATTTCTATAAAAATATACAATTTTATACTTTTTATTTATTTATGATTTTTATTTATGATATTTTTAACTTTACCTTTATGATTACTCTTCCCAGCAATCATTTCATCCTGATACCTTAAAAAAGTGATGATTAGTTCAAACTCTACCATACAAAACACATTGTGCTAGTATATGTAGAAAGACTGAATTTCTGAGAGAAAGATAACACTGACAAGTATGTTGTTTGGTTTTGTCATGGTGGCAATACTTACATATATATTGTTATCCTCTGTGTGCTTCTCTCATACTTTCCTGTATCTATATCTATATTTTAATTTGATACTAGATTCAAGTAATGAATTTTATTCATCCAAATATTTGAACAGTACAAGCCAGAAGCAGATTGAAGTTAACTGGAACCCACATGAATCAAGCTCTTGACTCTTCTGCAAATTTCAGTGGAATGTGGAGATGTTTGCAAACAGAACAAAGTTGTCCCCCAAGCTGAAAGGGCTACCCATTTGCATATTTGGAAAGGTTGTGGTGGCCTGGACACAAATTAATAGCCGTCTGACATTGAGTGAGGATGCTCACTTGCTTGGTGGTCGCTATTTCCCTTAGAAATGGCATTCTTTTGCTGATATTTCTTTTTGCTGTTGTGAGCTCAGTCTCTGTTCTTTTATAACTGAAGCAGTTACTTCTGCTTTTGTGGAGGGTTTGAGCTGACATTGGATTTTATATATTGGGCAGTGGAAGCCCCAACAAGGGGCCTTGGATTTACAGCTTTCCAAAGACACAAATCGCTCTCTAGCATCCTTTATGTTGGTTTTGTTTTGTTTTGTTTTGTTTTTAAAGGAGACAACAACCATGTACAAAATATGTTAAAACCAACAAAGTCTTATGAAAAAACTCCTCCACAGCTTCTGCAGCGCTGTTGTAAGAGATTGATTCAGCCGGTGTAAATCCATGACCTTTGCAAGGGCTTCCACTTGCTGCCTGTGTCATTACTCGATTTCCAATGGAAAGTGAGGGCACAACGACTACTATTTGCAACCATTTCCAGACAGTGCTTATGATAGTTCTAACCTCAGGGTCAGGGAGTAGTGTGTTTTACGGTTTACTTCATTGACTATCTGGCCCCAACTCTAGAAAGAAGGGAGATAGGGGAAAGGCAGATAGGGAGTACAATTACAGGCACCTTAATTCACTGCCTTTGAAACAGCCAGATATTTACCTTTCAGATGCTCAAAGTACAGCCAAGAGACACTTCCTAAATCCACTTGTCACTGTATGGTGTCCTGCATTTCTGATCTTGTTTGTTGTGGTATTCCTAGAAGATATATTAATTGAATCCAACATATTAACTTGTAGACATGTGTATTCTGATGCACCTTCATGCACTTGAGTGGATTAAGGCCATTCATTTCAACAGAGCTGGGGTTTGTATAACAGAGAGATGTTGGATGCTGGGCTGGTAAAATCCAAGTTAGACATTTTGGTGGGCCACGTGTATGTGTAGGGGTGTCATATAAGTGTCACCTGTTGGGAATGTGCATAGGACATAGTGCAGCTGGCACAGCCACATGTCAGTTCACAGGGATGTAGTTCTGGGTTGTTGACTGATGAATCCTGAACCTTGTCAAAAAGGGCAGGCGGCCTAATGGTCACTTAATGGTTTATGTCTTTGCTAGATTTTCTATCACTGTCCAGCCTTAGAGTGTTTAGTCAGCTGTGGGTGTATGTTTGAGGATTTGTACTAGTTACTCACACTATTTTTGTGATTTAATAGAAATTGTGATCCAGTGTTCTAGCCAAACATTTCAGCATCCAAATCATCCTTTGGTGCGGTGACAACATAAAAAAAATAAAAATCATTAAACTTTTTTTTTTCCCCCACAGATTTATGCCGTATCTTGGTTAAAGAGTAGCAACCCATCCAGAGTAGTTATATATTCCCCAAACACTACATATGTGGCTTGAGGAATTTACTGGTTTTGTTTTTGACAAGGAAAATATATCATCTAAGTAGTTTATGTCCTTTTCCTCCTGATACTGTGATGGTCTTGAATGTAAAAGAAATCTTGATTTTGATTTGTATTACTCGTGGCTCATTCACTCAGCCATCCAGATCTGTCATATATCTTTATCTGTATTTGTTGTAGGAATCATTAAGTTGTATGAGATAGATAACTTCCTAAAGCTGTACAATACTCACACAACCAATAAATTTAATAAAGGAAAAAACAAAAGTCTGAGAAGTAAAATGCTGGTACTGACAATACTAATAATATACATTCTTGACAGGTATTATGGAGAGAATACAAGTCTTGCTAGCTCCACTGTAGTCATTTGTGGAAGGATTTTACTCTGATTTATATATAAAGTAAAATAACTATAAAATATAATAACTATAAAATGATGCATTGTGTATACTATATATACAATGTATTATTACATAGTATCCCAAGCCAAGAACAGTAAAATTGATCAGTTGAAGGTACACTTTAAATAAATTAATAATACTATATTAAACAAATTTTTTTTTTGGATTAGGATGATTATAAATGACAATCTAATTTTAATTTTTGTACTTTTATTCATCTTTCTTTAATTGTGTGTAATGAGTTTATCCTGTATAGATGAAAAGGCTGAGCAACACAGTTGTAAGGAAAAAAAAAAAAATACTAAAGAGAGATTTTTTTTCCTGCAAGTAAAGAAGCATGTGATCTAAATCTAACTATAGGGTATATATAACTTGAAAATTATACCACTGAAAGCTATGAATATGAAAACTACAAATTCTTTTTTATTCGCTTGGTTTTAAGATGTGAAATGTATATTTTAAAATTTAAAAAAACTTTTATCTTGCTATGAACTAATAGTTCCCAGTTTTATCTCCTCAGTTTATGAAAATGAAAAAGATCTCTAATGAAGACAAATTTTTAGGATCTCATCTGGACACTGCTTTCTTAAATTTCAATATATCATCCTCCTCCTTTCATTACATTCTTCCTCCCTTATTCCTTATATCTTTCTGTCATCCTTGCTGACAGCTGTCTCCTGGCTGGCCATAGGAATTTCCTTGATTTCTTAGAAACTCCTTTTCACTCAAAGCAAACCTTGTTAGAATATATTTCTTATGCCCCTCTTGTTGAAGCACTTCTTCCTTGAAAAGAAAACACCCATTTTTTGCCCCAGAGCAGTGAGCGTGATGAGAACCTTCAGGGACTCTGCTGGAGTTGGCACACCTGGGAAGACCTGGACTATCCATCATGCACACTGAGGCGTCACTGCTGGGGAAGCCTTTGGCAGTCAGGGACAAGGAACTTAATTCCTGCTCAGCCTAACAGATACAGAAAGGATTGTATAAATGTATTTTTTGAGTGTTGTCCTCCTATAGAGAAGATACACTCCAAGCCCCAGAGCTGTCGTTTTTCGGTTGCTCAGACTATGTAATTAACCCAGCATACCAACTCTGCAGAGCAGCTCTGCTATTATGGGTAGTTATTATATTTGAATCAGAGTATATTATATTGGACATACGAAATACTATGATTTTTTAAATTGTATTTTTCCTAGAATGTTTCATTTGATAACAAATGTTAGATCCAGCCAAAATGTAATGAAATTACCTTTCACCTAGTTACTAATTAGTAATTACTGGACTGACTTACAGACGTGCTTTAGTGTTATTAATATTATGAAGCGGGAAAAGTGTTTTTTCCAGAAACAAGGGGATAAAATACTCTCAGAATAATGGTAATGACATCATATAATTCCACTAGGAATATTCAAAGTGCCATAGTACCATCTGGATATCTCTTTGTTGAAGCGTTATTTTTCACAATTAATATACCTTATACCTTTACTCATTGATGGGAGGCTAGTTGATGAGCACAAGGCAAACAGAGTATGCTGGTTTTTTGCTTTATCTGAAATCAAAGAGTTGAACCCCCTCAGAAATTACCTTCTAAACATTCCTTACCTTCTATAGAATTTGAAATTTAGAAAACACTAAGGACAGACATCGAAGAAAGGGGCTTGCCTTATTTGAGTAGAGCATTTAGAATAACCGTGAAAAATTGAAGAGTAAAGTTTAATAAGAGAAGGAATGTAAAAAAAAATTCTCTATATTCAAAGAGAAAATATCTTAGGTGTGAAGACTATTTGTTAGATAAGTTTAAAGGATTTCCTTTCCAGTTAGAGTAATTCTAATGGCATAACAAGATATATGGTGCCATTTTTTTCAGAGCAAAGCCCAGAATGTAATAACATTAAAAATTTGTTCACTTTTTAACTGCATGATAATTAGTGAGAATTTAGTGAGCTGCACAGAAGTGAAATGCTCAAAAAATATTTTAAAAGCTAGCCAGTAATCTTCACTGCTGTGAATTACAGCATCATATTTTATAGGTTATGCTTAAAGCCAGTTTCTCTGTCTGTTTTGGGGCTTGCACAACATTATAACAGTTTCACAGAGAATCTTTTACTATGATCAGAAAAGCCCTGAAATAATTCTATTTTATAGTAGATATGAAAGTTATGGCCTTATAACAGCATTGAGAAAAGGTGTTTTCAAGTACATGAATGAATAGCAGGGTTTGCATGTCTTTCTCTTAGGAATTTGCTTTGTACCCTGAGATCAGGTTAAGTCATTTATTACTGTACAGTTGCACGCAACCTTTTAAACCACAGTCAGAGAAGACACCAACACACTTTGTACATTCTGTGTCCACTGGGATTAAAAAAGCTGCAGCATCACTTTGCTAACACGGTTAGTCTCCTGTGCAACAAGAGTTTTCAGCTCATTTACAGACCTATGAGCTTTTCGCTTTTAAAACTCAGAAATGTCAACAATGGATACAGCTAACATCTGGGACCTCTTTACTTCCACTGTGACAATCTATGTGGTGCTCAGAAATGAGCATTCAGCAAAACATATAAATTTTCTGGAAATTAGTATCATAAATACTAAATGGGGCAAAAAGTGTAATTTTACTTAAAGATACTTGTACAAAAATATAAATCATACAGAAAAGTGCCTGGTGAAGTACAGTGCACTTGGCATGTTTTATTGGTTTAATATGTTTTTAATAGTACATTTTTACCATTTTTCTTCTTATTCACCGAGTTATTATTAGGCAACTACAATTAATAATTTAAAGGGGCCTATTCTGGCTTTTAGTGCATTTATATGGCTCCCCTGACAGAAATGAGAGTTTAAAACATACTGTATAATCTGATATCTGGTTCATAACATGAATCTTGTGTTGCTTTCTATAGGACTTTGGATAGGAATTTTCCACATTAGTTTCACATTTGTGGTATGTAGGTTTTGCTGTTTATAATACTTTTTCTCAGGCAGAAACTACGGTCTCGAGAGGCTTTGCTACTCCAGTTTTTCTCTCTAAAATTTTCCAGTGTTGCTACCTCTGGTTCACTTCCCAGGACTAGCAGAGCTGGCAGCACCAGCCAGGGTCTGGATACTGTGTAGACTGGCTTCCAGAAGGTTCAGACATCATGTAACTTCACACCACTGTAATGCATCTCTGCAGTGGCACCAAAGGGAATGAGGGCTTTATCCACCCTGCCCTTAGGAGCTCTGCTTGAGTTTGGACTCAAGTTCACAGACCAAGTGGCTCAAAAAGGTTGCAGTTATGTGGTTTAAAAACAGAGCACTTGGATATGAACCATTTCTGCAGCTTTAGTCTGACTTTCCTTACCTGGGAGTTCAGTTAACTTACTTCTAATTAAACATGCAATATGGGTCAGATTTGTGACAGTGAGGACAACAAGGGAGTTTAGGCTTACGTTCATGTTCTAAGTTAAAATGACAGAACCAGCATTGCTTAAATTACCAACTAGGCTTTTTCCTATTCAACAACCCAATTCAGCCTCGTTCTTTAACCTTTTCCAAATGTATTTCTTTCACCTAACACATAACAAGATAGCTGCAAAGCATGTATCTATAGTTTGGTGTGCAAGAGATACACATACAAGTTTCTTGCAGTCAAATGTGAAGGTCATATAAGACTCAGACTCTCAGGAAAATGATGACTTGTGCTGCCACAATGCAGCATATACATACTGTTTGTGGATGTTTCATTCCTTGGAAACTACATAATCAGGAGGTGACACTTTCATACCACTTGCACCTACAGTATTCACAAATATCTGTGAATTATTATAGTGTTTCAGGAAGCATGCCTTGTGAAGCTTTGTCTTGTGTCTCCCTGAAGATTAAAGATCCTATTGTGGGTTTATATGAGCGAGTAGTGAAAACATCTTATGCAACAGAAACATTTTATGATATCATCCTCTATCCATTTGGACAATCTTCAGGCCACACCAGCAATTTTTGTAGTAGCCTCAGATGTCAGATTTTTACATGGCTCAGAGATAACAGTCTTATTCTTTGATCCTTTTTTTCTCTCTTTTCAGCAACATCTCACTAGTATGACTTCAAGAGTATACTTTAGGCCCAGACAACAAAAAAAAAAATCACAGACTACTCTTGTATTTCTTCTGCCTTTTAACAGTACACATGATAAGGAGTAGTGGATAGATTGCAAATCCTGGGAAACAAAGAAAATATATTCAGGCTTGAAGCTTGCAAGTAAATTCAATATTAATAAAATGTTAGTATTCATTCTGAACATATGACCATCTTCCCTTTTGTATGAATTTGCGCGTTTCAGGAATAGCCTATACCATCCATGGAACAGAATGGTGACTTAATTGTTCTTGCAAATGACAGCTTTACTTGGCTGTGAGTTTATGAGGCAGTAAATTTGCCTCAAAACTTGCAGTATTTACCCAGCACCTCTCTATGATGCTGTGAGCTATTTATTACTCAGTGTGCGATGGGAAGTGAAATCATCATATAAACACTCAGAGGAGACATACTATGATGAAAAAAATATTCTTCCAATAGCATCCTTTTGGTCTCTCATTCTCTTCCCGGTTCCTTTCAAATGTAGGTCCACTGATATCAGTGGGCTTACAGTGGTGTAAGTAGTCAGTTGGAGATGGCTAAATAGCATGTATAACCCAGGAATATTCAATTTAATCTGTAGGCTAGATACTTGTAGTCATAGATGCTGGTGATACTGAAGGAAAGAGAAAATCAACCTGAATGATTGTGCTGAACTGGACTGAAGAGCTATCTAGCCAAATCGTAGATGTATGGGTAAAGCAGGATATATATAATTAAAACATTACTTCCCCTGGCTTCATCTGAGTCTCCAGCGACGTGGAACTTGCTGAATGCAAGAACATTGGAGATCAAATATTTCCTGAATCAGAAGTGGTGCCTTTTATTTTATTTATTTTACCTTTAAATGCCATCTGTCACACTTGTAACACTGAAAATGTTCATCCATTGTACTGGTTGTTTTCATAATGGTTGCAAATATGTAATATCATAAATAACATCAGTACCAGCAATTTAATGGTCTGATACCCAAGTTCTGTGAAATTAAAGATCTGTTCTCAGGTTAATTCCTTGTATGCAATGCACTGTATGCATTGTATGCATAGTCGTTCTCAGTGGTCCTAATGTATGCTAATGCAAAGTGAAGTATGTAAATCCATCCTATGAAGTCTGTTTTCCCCTTGATATATACAAATAACTCCTCCTAACAGTTGTGTGAGCTAAGCCTTATTTATTGTTAACTAGAAAATAAATAGTTCAGTGACAAGGAAGTCCTGATTTGTTAGTAAAGCAGTTTTTGCATGGGAACAAACAGACTAGTTCCATTAAAATAAAACAGTTTTCCTCTTTTAAATAAAGTTATACCTTAATCTTCCAGTGATAGTTGTCCATACAGCTCAGTTCCTGTTCACTGGTATAGATTCTGTAGATATATTCTTGGGACTATTATCAGATGCAAATATTAATGGTGCTCTGCATAGAGATAACAGTGAGCAAGGCCAGTTTTAGTCTTGGGACTATGGATTTATATTGGGCCAGAAGGAGAGATATTGTCATCTCAGTATTCCCATCACTGATCTGGACTGTTTAAACTGTGAACATGCAGAGGGGCTGCAAGACACTACAGGATCTGGCCTGCAGGCTGGTCCATAGTGGATGCTGCTGTGGCATTGACTTCTAAGCTTATGCTCCACAGATAGGAAGAAGTGCAGTTTTCATCACTCCTTCACTCACATTTATTGCTGTTTCGGTCCCTGAATCAGGATGGATGTAGGAAATTCAGAAACCTGCTTCACACCACATTTATGCTTCCTTTTCTGGCGCTCCCATCTTTTAAATTGTATCTCTAGGAACTTAAAACAAGTTAAACAGTCAGGTGTCCTTCAAAATATTGCACTGCCTATTGAACTACGATATTCAGGGAGGTCAAGCAGGCTGAAGCCGTGGCAGGGGACAATAAAGTTTTTCTTTGCTGTAGGATCCTCTGTGAGTGGATCTTTTTTTTTTTTTTTTTACTTTTCTTTAATCTTCTCACCCATTTCTAATGCAGTTGACATTGTTTTCACAGTGATACTTAGCTGAAACCAGAACTAGTTGACAATACCATGTAATCCTGAAAAATCTGTGTTTGCAACAGAACATTCACTTTATTAGCTTTCATAACTCCTGTGTTTACTTCCTGTTTTTAGAGCAAAGATGTGACCCAAGAGAACAGCCAGAACAAGCACATTTAGGGTTAGGCCATAGGCCCTCTATGAACAGAGTCAGGGAGCAGCAGGAATGAGGGTTTCTCAGGCTAGAAGCTGGTTGATGGCCCTGACCAACCTCCTGTGGCACCCCCCGCCACCTCCCCATGGCCCAGCTCAGCCTGGGGCTGTCAGTCTCTTGCCCAACCATGCTGAATAGTGCTAGTATCCAGACTTGGGTAGACCTCAGGTCCATGTTCTAGCCTTGTTCTAGCCCAGTCTCTGGCCATGTCTCCTGCTGCTGCTGTCTGGATGGCTGGTGGTGCTGTGGGTAGGCTCTGGTGCCAGAACCCAGCTCTGCCTGCCCTGCTCAGCTGCTGCGGGTCTCCACCCCATCATCAAGGTGTCCTGAAGTGGGCACCACAGTTTCTTAAAAGTGCTCTGTGTGTTGGCTAAATACCAAGTGAAGGAGGAGGGCAAGAAGGGGAGGGAATGGCAGTTGGGGGTGGCAGTGATAGCTTTCCACCACCCTTTTCTCTAGCACTCCACACACCAAACTTTGCTCAAATTTTTTGTTGTTACTGTTTTATCACTGTATTAGTGGTGACTCACATATGTTTGATCAGGTGCAAGTGGTGTGAGATGGCTCGTTGCTCATCTGCCTGCAGGTATATTGTTTGGTAACTCAACATTTTCTACAACTTGGAGAATAATGCACACTGTAAGTAACTCATGGTAGCTTTAGACTGAGGACCTTCAGAATAAGCCTCTGCAGACATGTATGTGCGTAGCTCAGGTAATCTGATTTTCTTTCTAAATGTGGGTGATTTCTTCACAGTCAGAATTATGGCAATCAACAAACATTGACTGATACTGAGAAGCTAAAGAAAAATTTCTGGATAGCCAGAGAATGTCACAGCATGATTTGCAAAACTCTTTATAGAGGGATGCATCCTGATATTTTAATTATCCTTTCTGGTAATGTAATCAAAAGCTAATTATGAATCATAGTTATTTGCAATGACACACCATGGAAAAGAATTGAGGGGGAAAAATGAGGACCAAAAAAATCATAGTCTCATCTGCTAAATCTCTGATTGAGCTGTCCTTTTGATCAATGTAGACTATTGACTGACAGTTTTTCCTTTCGGTGCTGTCATTTTCATTCTATCGTTCCTTTTCTACTTCATCTAATAAAGGGTTATTCCTAAATTTAGGGAAAAGTACAGACAAATTTGGACTGAATCATTTTGAATGGCTGCTTTTACAGCCTGCACTTCAACTGTAGTCACAAACGTCCCAATTGCTATTACTATTTTGTATAGTTTCAACTTCTTTTCCCCAGGAATTAACTGCAGTGTAGCAGGAAAATCTCCATTCTGTATTTCATGACCTCTTCTCTGTAGACCTTGGTGAGAGCTTTAGCCAGCAGTCACCAAGCTTAGTGTGTTAAGTCTACAAGCCTGTACAAATGTACGTGTTTTGATTATTGGTGTTTGCATCCCTGTCGGGGAGCAGGTTCCATTCAAGATTTAGCATGCAGTGTGTAAAGTATAACATCAGCTTTCTCAGTAAGGCTTACTGTTCTTGTGATTTTTTTGTTTGCATTAGTTGCAAAAACAAAAGCAGATGCCCATTATAGATGTGTCTGAATACAGTTAAAACTTTTAGAGGAAGCCTCTATACTTTCACCTGGTTTAGAAACAGCTAATAGATTTTTTTCCTGGTTATTCTGGTTTTTCAGTTAACAAATTCTGAGTTTGCTTTCAAACTTTATTTTATTCCTTGTTAAAAATCCATGATAGCTAGTAGTCACAGAAGGGTTAAATCAAATAGACAATCATAAAATATATCTGAGAGACATAAATACTAGTGCAGAACACTCTTTACTCTTCGACAAGCGTGAAAAGGAACTAAGGTATAAGAATTTTGCAAAGTGAATTATATACTGTTTCATAATGAAATCTGGCCAGCTAATTATCCATTAGTCCATCTGTGCATTCCAGAAGAAAAATAAAATTAAGTTTGGGTAACACACACAACTGGAAACATACAAATAGTTATTTTCTAAGCTTTACTTCTATGACAGAATTGTGTTCAGAACTCGCAAATAGAAAGTTCAAACTTTCCTTGGTTTTTTGACTTTTTTTTAAATAAACTTTTAGCTGCTTTTTTTGTAGCTCCCAGCTACACCATGAAACCCCTTATTTTACCCCACAGAATTAAAAATATTGTTTAATACGATGCAAATTTTGAAATACATTCCATATCTTTGGCAGTACGGATGATAGTCTGCTTTCATTTGAAATATTAAAGGAGAATTTTTGTGCCAAAGATCTTGAAATACTTTTTTCTAATATTAAATAGGCTTTGAGTAACTCTTCAGATTTAGGTATAAGAAATATTTCAATCTATGACAGTGAGATCCCATGGTTTATCTCAAAGCACACAATTAACGCTGATTAAAAAGAAAAAAAAAACAATGAATTTTGACTCTCAGGTGCCTCTTTAAGCATGGAGATGAGGAAGACATGTCCTATATTCAAGTTCCTAAAAAGCAATAGCGAAAAAGATGTATTCTAGTATTTCTATTACTTTCAATTTACTTGGTCCAAGACATTATTCTGTTACTGGGACTCAGGCGGAATTTGTAAAGGTTTATAGAAAACTTCATGGCTAAAGATCATAAGGGTACGTTACTGAATTCTCAGTCAACAGCCTTTTCCAGAAATACTGATCCATTTATTTTTAGACACTGAAAAAAGCAACAATCATGTTTTTTAAAAGTGTCATTTGTTAAGATTTCCCAGTCCTAATATGAGTAGGCCAAAATCCTTAAATAAATATGTAATCTATTTAGATATTATGAGTTTCCAGTCTGTCTCAGAGAGAGACAAATTCTTTTTGGAAATGTATGAAATTTATTCTATTCGGATATGATCTCCTTTATGTTGCACAGATTATGAGTATTTCACTTCCTCTGCTGTTTTTCAAGTAATGTGTTCTGGTACAAAATTGCATAATCTAGGAGACTTATTTTACAGAAGCATTTGACACTGTCCCACATGACATCCTTGTCTCTAAATTGGAGAAACATGGATTTGACGGATGAACTAGTTGGTGGTAAGGAATTGGATGGATGGTCACACTCAAGGAGTTGCTGTCAATGGCTCAATATCCAAGTGGAGAGCGGTGACGAGTGACGTTCCTCAGGGGTCAGTGTTGGGACTGGTGCTATTTAACATCTTTGTTGGCAACATGGACAATGGGATTGAGCGCACCCTCAGCACGTTTGCTGACAACACCAAGCTGTGTGGTGCGATCGACACGCTGGAGGGAAGGGATGTGCCATCCAGAGGGACCTGGACAGGCTGGAGAGGTGGGCCTGTGCAAACCTCATGAAGTTCAGCAAGGCCAAGTGCAAGATCCTGCGCATGGGTCGAGGCAATCCCAAGCACAAATACAGGCTGGGCAAGGAGTGGATTGAGAGCAACCCTGCAGAGAAGGACTTGGGGGTACTGGTGGATGGAAAACTGAATATGAGCCAGCAATGTGTGCTCATAGCCCAGAAAGCCAACTGTATGCTGGGCTGCATCAAGAGAAGTGTGACCAGTAGGTCAAAGGAGGTGATTCTCCCCCGCTACTCTGCTCTCATGAGACCCCACCTGCAATGCTGTATCCAGCTCTGGGGCTCCCAATAAAGAAGGACATGGACCTGTTGGAACGGGTCCAGAGGAGGCCACGAAGATGACCAAGGGACTGAAGCACCTCCCTTATGAACACAGGTTTAAAGAGTTGGGGTTCAGCCTGGAGAACAGAAGGCTCTGGGAAGACTTTATTTTGGCCTTCTGGTACTTAAAGGGGGCCTACAGGAAAGATGGGGAGGGACTCTTTATCAGGGAGTGTAGGGATAGGATGAGTGGTAATGGTTTTAAACTGAAAGAGAGTAGATTTGCATTAGCTGTAAGGAAGAAATTCTTTACTGTGAGGGTGGTGAGACACTGGAACAGGTTGCCCAGAGAGGTTTTGGATGCCCCCTCCCTGGCAGTGTTCAAGGCCAGGTTGGACGGGGCTTTGAGCAACCTGGTCTAGTGGAAGATGTCCTTGCCCATGGCAGGGGGATTGAAACTAGATGATCTTTGAGATGCCTTCCAACCCAAGCCATTTTATGATATGATTTTATGATTTTTTTGGTGTGTTTTCTTCTGAAGTTAGTATATCAAAACAATCACTTAAATTGGTAACATTTATAAATAGCTGTGCATGATATCCTTCCTTCTGCAGTATAGAAATAGACAATCCATGTAATATAACCCATATAGAAATATAAACTCATGTAGAAAACCCATAGAAACAGCTAGATGCCTGGTGCCTGCAGCCATTTCCACAAACGTTTTGTTTCACACATTGGCATCCTTTTATTAGACAATGAAAACCTTGATTTCTGAGTACTTAGGTTGTGAAGTTGATTTTTACAACACAAACATCAAGGTCATGATACTTCAGGCAATTCTGGACAGTTCTTCAGTCAAGTATGGATTTTATACTTCACTCAACTATCTTGGTGATTATTGACTTCCTTTCTGCTTGTTTCAATGACAGGCAGTTGGTATCATATTTCTCTAATTCTTTCATCATTAAAGAAACACAGGGATACCTCCTTGCTCCAGGGAGGTATGCATATAAGCACAACTTTGTCGCTACTGTCCCATGTAGAAAAGTAAGACAATGATTAGAAGTACACAGCTGTACAAGTCGCAGCTGCTTCTTTGAAATTTTCTTGGAGTGCCATAGGACATTTCCTTGCCTTAGGGTAAAATCTATTCCTAAAAAAAAAAAAATAAATCTATGTTCCTTTATAAGAATATGTACATGAATGTCTAGCGCATGAGTATTAAATATACACAAGCATGTGTATGAGTGTATGTGGATACATGCACCTGACTATATTCCTGGGGCAAGTTAAAAAAGGAGGTTGCTTTTAAGTTTTAAATAACAATCTTATCAGATTCTTGATCAGACTTAAAGAAGTTAGCCCTATATCAATGAGGCTATGACTAGTGCAGTAAAGCAGTTTCGCCCCATGAACATAAAACAGATTGCTCACAGGTAAAGAGACAACTGCCACCTTTTGTCTGCATTGCAGGGGATGTTCACTGCTGTTAGTTTTGTTTCCTGCATTCATCACTGATCTGTCTACCCTAAAGGAAACAAATCAGATTGTTGTTGTTACTTCAGCCAAGTGATCCCCCAGCCGTTATCTCACTGAACTGAACCTGCAGCATCCAGTGAGGATGGCAAACATTTGGGGTACTTTATGTCTCTGTTTCTGGAGTGTGGAAAAACGTGGATGGTGCCATTTTTTTAGCGTGTGTTGATTCATACAGGACCACATGTGCAACAGTCTTGCTGTTATGTAATGATCTGCCCACACCATAACACGTACCTTCCCGTCTTGCCTGCCTTTCTCATCAGCCTTGCAATTAAAGTCTGGGCTGATCCTTTCTGGCAGCTCACCATCTGCAAAACAGGAAGCACTGGCTTTGCTGTGATTTCACACTTCTCTTGATTAAGCTCGCTTATGTCTGAGAGCCTTTAGGAGAGCCATGTAACACACGGTGGCTGTGGCCACACTTTCTTTGAGGACAGGCAGAAGCGTAATGGTGATGGAGTGCAATCTGGAATACCCAGCAGTGCTGTCCAAATCTGTTAGTTTCTCTTACACCTCAGAAGCTGTGTGTTATGAAATGAATGGTCTAATTTCAACACGGACAGCTCTACCTTCCTAGAGGGAATTGTGCACATAGTTTTACGACCTTACAGCCTACTTCTTGGTGCATAAGCACAATTGGAAGGATGCGATCAGGAGTATCCTTTTTAAATGACAATGGCTAGAAAGTAAAATTCTCTTATTGCTTGTGTTTCTGTATATCACTTTCTACTTCTCAGGCTGCAAGACCACAGCAAGGAGTTTATTAAGTATTAGTGTCAGTGATCTGTCCCTGTTACTTCTTAAGACTGGCAGCACTGAGAACAAAACCACAGTCAAGATTTTTTCAGATGTTTCCACAGTCAAATCACACTTTTTAGAAGGATGGTAAGGAGCTATTATGGCTGTTCAGCTTTCCCTGTTCCTCAGTGAGAACCTCATTAGGTAACTGTCAAATCCCCTTTCCATCTCACATTGACTCTTTAAATTTTAGCTCTGCCTGTAGAGAGCTACTGTTTTTTTCAATTAAAGACACTGTGAAGTGAAATTAATACTGCTTCATTGTAGAAATTGTTCCATTTATTCCTAACAAAAAAAATATACCGCATTTCTTGTTTAATATTTGCGTGGCTTTCTCACACATATACAGTCCTCTTTTTACAATATGTGGACTTACAAACTTTTGATTCACTTCACTGCTCTGACAACAAACTTTCCTCAGCTGGGTATGATCATGACAACTGCTTCTCTTCTCAGCTTATTTTAACATTTTCTCTTTCTACTGTGAATCAACTTGGCTTAGCTATCCTCACTGATCATCGTGACCTTTTTCTAAGGGAGCAGGAGGGTTCCTTTTTAACATCAAAATGTATATAATATAGTAAGTTTTGCAAATGTAACACACTACAGCAACTCATCAGTCCATTTTGATCTTTTGGGAAGGTACTGGCTGCCCACAGTCTTTACCTGAAACTCTACCTCAGCCCATCAGACTACACATCAATTTGATGAAGATTGGATGCAGAAACAGTATTTTCCAAATCAAGAATGTGTTTTTGTTTTGACTGCATGGAAGGCCTGAAGTTGTGGGTGAGAAACCCACAGAGCTTTGATCTCTGATTTGCTTTCATAGTGTATTCTCAAGAAATATTAAATCTCAAGTTATTTCCAAAGTTGTCAAGGCATTACTGTCAGCCAGTAGCTTGCCATCTTCTTACCTTAATTCCTGATATTACCTGGAACTGTGGTTTTTCCCTGTGCATACAATTCCTTTTATGACACTAGCACTTATTTAATATTTAATACTTCTAACATTACTGGCTCTTCTCTGAAAGCTGCTGAGGATTACACCCTTAAAATGTTAGTGCAGCAACTTTCCCATTTGAGTTTGAAATGTTTTTTTCGTGGGGATCAAAGTAAAAAAAATTACTGGAGCTCTACAGAAAATGGTTCAGAAAAAACCTGGAAATAGCACTGTGATCTTGGGACTAGGTTTGACATTACCGTTTGGTAGTGTTCATCTCGACACCATTTTTAAAAAGCATAATAATATGAAACACTTTAATGAGATCAAATTGAAATATAATTTGATGAGTGTGTATGAATATGGTAAATAGATGTGATCAGGATTCTGTAGTGATTCATTATTGAGTTATGTCATGTAAAACTAGCATAATATCTCACAATGAACAAGTATTTCCTTAATACTTGCATTTTTTTCTAAGTTGTACTCAAGCCAATGTTGTCTTCTTGAATCCCAGTAAATTCTGTATAAAGGTATTTGTGTGTAGGTCCACATATTGGTGGAGAGTAAGATGTTCATCATCATAACAAAAATACATACTCATAATGTAGTCATTTGGAGAGACTCACATTTGTTATATGTCTCAAATGCTTAACTTATTGGAGCTATTCTTGTTAAAAAGACAAAAATTCTGAGTGTTTACTGATAATAACATCTATGCACCCATGAGACAGTGATTGTAATTTGAGAGAGACTCTTCTTGTGTTAAAGGTGCCTTTATTTATTGAGCTGACTTAGAGGCTGCCTAAGAAAGGTCATCACTTTTAACTTCAGCAGTTAATAACTACTTTAGGACTATGAAAAGTTCCAGTGGTACAGAGATAACTTTCATCAAGACCTTAGTATGTAAAAATACAAAAGGAGACTAATTGTTTCATGTTCTCATACCAGTAAATAGCCTGTTGGATCAACCACTTTTGAAACATGCCTTACACTAGTGCCTTCATTATTTCTTGATAATGTGAGATAGCGTCAGAAGCCCTACTAATGCCAAAAGCAAGACTCAGGTTTTGAGTCATTAGTACATGCTCTAAGCATGCGAGAATCTATGCCAGGAAAAGCAGACAGCACAAACAGAAGAAAAATGACATTGACATACAGCCCTCAACAAAATGTTAGTTTTAGCAAGGTGGAAAAGAAAAGATGATTTCACAACAGGGCAATGCCCAGTCATATGAGTTTTTTGTTATGTGAGAGTTTCCATTGCTTAATAGGATTATTTGTGTGAAGGAAAGTTCTAGGAGCAGATCTGGATTTTTTTGTTTTCCTTTTTTAAAAGGGGTTTTCTAGGAGACAAGCATAATTTATAAATCTTCTGCAGGTTTAAAAGCTGCTGTGCACAGAATAGAAGTGGACTTGTTTTTCAACCAACAATTCTGTAGAGGTTTTTTATTTTAGTTGCATAATTTAAACTTATTGAGATAACATGTTTTATTTCTCAGCTGTAATGAAGACACATGATTTAGAAATCAGTTCTGGTATTTCTTTAATATCTTCCAGAACCACTTCATCTTTCTTGTAATGTAATCAGTGCCTAGTTTCCTCCTGAATAGATTTGCTTTACTCTCACTTTGGACACCCTTTGTCACAGAAAACTTCAGTCTTTAAGGAATAACAGCTACACCATGAATTCACTGGCCTTTCTGTTTAATGTGGGACCTTGACACTTGCTTAGGATACAGAATTCTTTGTCAGGTCCATACAGAAATATCCACCGCACTGGTGGTCCTTAGCTGGGGAAGAATTTCTGTTATACTTTTGATGAGATGTTTTCAGCGCAGCTAAAGCCTATTGGGTAGATGGTGTCTGTACTGCAACATAACTACTGAAGTCTCAAACTCTGACAGTTTCTGCCTTCATGGAAAGAATGGAAAGAGGGCAAGATAAGGTGGCTTCCCTTGACTTCCTGAGTCTTACATTGGATCTATCTTTTAAACAGCTTTTTTAGCACCATGATGAACATTGATTGTACATTTCATTAGATGCACCTAAGTATGTGAGAAAACAACTGATTTTCATAAGTGCTGCAGTCACAGGAGCAGTGTTAACAGTTGGGGCAGAGTTGCAGGCAAGACTGAATGCAGACATGATGGTCACCAAAAAAAGGATTAGTTGAGAAACTATATATAAAAGACACCTAAAACTGGCAAAAGTTGGAAGAGGGTTAAAAGTCCAGGCACAGAGGAAAGAACAAGAGCAAGAGTTCACAATACATGAGCAGAAACAAGAGACAGGAGCAGCAATTAAAGACAAGAGATTAGGCCAGAGCAAGGACCAAAAGAAAGCTAAACTGGAGAGATGAACTTAGACAGCAGGAGGGAATTGGACACAGCTAGGTGAAAAACAGGGCAGGAGGATATATCACAATTTTCACTCAAGAGGAACATGAAGAAACTGGAAATACCCAAACAGTAAGGGACAGGGAAGTGATCTTGCCCCTGTACTCGGCATTGGTGAGGCCACACCTCGATGACTGTGTTCAGTTTTGGCCCCTCACTACAAAAACTACATTGAATTACTCGAGCGTGTCCAGAGAAGGGCAACGAAGCTGGTGAAGGGTCTGGAGCACATGTCGTACGAGGAGCGGCTGAGGGAACTGGGGTTGTTTAGTCTGGAGAAGAGGAGGCTGAGGGGAGACCTCATCGCTCTCTACAGCTACCTGAAAGGAGGATGCAGAAAGCTGGGGATGAGTCTCTTTAATCAAGTAATAAGTGATAGGACAAGAGGTAATGGACTCAAGTTGTGCCAGGGAAGGTTTAGACTAGATATTAGGAAGTATTTATTTACAGAACGGGTAGTCAGGCATTGGAATGGGCTGCCCAGGGAGGTGGTGGAGTCCCCATCCCTGGAGGTGTTCAAGAGGTGGGTTGACATAGTGCTTAGGGATATGGTGTAGTTGGGATCTGTCAGTGCTAGGTTAATGGTTGGACTGGATGATCTTCAAGGTCCCTTCCAACCTAGATGATTCTGTGATTCTGTGTGTCACAGGCTACAGTGAGTTGAACCTGTGCTTGGTAAATAGCCATCTGGTCCTGAGGTAGTAGTATCGCCTCCTGCAAATCTTGCCCCCCTGAGATCATCAGAACTGTAACAATACGACTTACCACTTAGAAGGTTTCTCTTGAGTTCAGGCGTGTCATCTGTAAATACTGTCCTCTCATTTTTCAAATACATTGTGAAAATAATATAATTAGTATATATGAAGTAATCAAATACTATACTGAAGAGCACCATAGAAAAATCTGTGGGAAAAGTAATGTCAGATTTTGGAGCTGGATTTGAGTAGCATGAAGTAAATAAAGCACTTCAAACAACAAGGATAACACAAAATATTGACTAGCTGCTCAGTAAGTGAGCCACATCCATATTGTGCCCTGAGGCAGGCATTCTGTTGGAAAAACAGTATGTGCTCATGTAATTAAAGAGTCTGGCATGATACACCCAAACAATGGGTTCAGATAAAACTGGCACTACAGAGTTCACTCTGGTATTTCATAACTTTGGAATTTTTGTCTTTACAGCTTTAAAGATGGTCATTTATAATAGTGCAAGCTGCACACAGTAAAATGCTTGAATGCCTGGCATGGTTGCACCCCACTATGGCTTCTCCTTAAAGAACGAGTGCATGAGATATTGAATTAGTTTCAAAAGTCTTGTGAGGCTGAAATAAATTGTCATATTTCTTCTATGTATAATAGGGAACATCTCATGTTTACTTCCCCATCTTTTGAGTGGGTCAGCAAGATTTAGCTGATTAGCAACCTTGTGAAGTATCTACTTGTTTTTCTATTAAATAGTTTGCAAGTATGGTAATAAAATACCTTGTAAAATTAAATATTAATTCACATTTTTATATATACTCAAACTATCCAATTTAAATAAATAAATTAATAAATTTAATGAAAGTCTGGGCTGGAAAATGTGGGTGGTTATATTGTGTACTATTTTACTTTGTGCTAATGAGATTCCCAGGAAATTATTTCTCTGACATTTTAATGTAAAGATCACATGACCTCTAGCATTAATTATTTCCATGAGCTAGTTAGCAAATGAGTCCTTCAGGGCCCATGACATCTAGAAGTAAATTAATCCTCTGAGTTTTATGTGATTGTTGGATAATATTTTAGCTGGGCCATTAGTTGTGGAAGAGCTAGTCTTCTCTAGTTTTTACAGGGAAAGGTTTTAAAACACCTCTGCAACTATACTGGTCTTGTAACCATCTTGAAATTAAAGATAAGGACCATTGCTCGATAGAAAGACTAATGTTGCCTTGCTGAAATTCCCTAAGCAACACAGCACAATAAGAGGTTAACACTGCAAAGCTTGCAGTATATGTTGACTTCTTTTTTCAATTTTCATAAAGCATAAGAGCAGAAGAATTGGGATAATACAGCGGAAAAAATATGAGTGAATTGGAAAAGCATTATTTTGCATATGATTTTTTCTATATCTGACAGTAAAAGAAAAATTATCACTTTTATTGTCTGTTTCATAAAACAATTTACTGATATGAAATTAGGAGAAAAAAAAAAGCCTTGCAAAGGCAAAAAAAATACTTGCAAAAGATTGCAACAAATGCTGAACAATGCATTAATTGCTGTAAAGAAATACATGCCGTGGAACGTCTAGGTGATAATATATTACTTGTGATCCCTATCAAAATTCCCTGGGTGGACTATCCCCAGATTTTGGGGTGTTTGGGGAATTCATTTGTCATCCTAACCAATAATTTATGAACATTTTAGCTCATCTTGCCTGACGAATCTTATGCCAGTGTTCAAATGGATGCAACAGAGACTTACACTCTGGAGTATCCTTTGAAAACAGGCAGGCGAATGTCATCTGTTCAATTGTGTATGCTTATATTATTTTTATAGAGTCCTACTTAACTGTTATTTACTGTGCTGGGTTTAGCTTCATTACACTTTGTAGTATTTTTAGTCAGCAACTGCAGAACTTCACTAAAATTCTGACTTCAAGGAACAGTTAGTAGAGAAAATGATAGCTCAGTGGGTCAGAGATGGGAGGATATACACCACCTGGATTCTAGTTTGCTGATTCAGTTCTCACCCAGCTTGATTGCATTTGAAAGATATTGTTGTCTGTGGACTCTTTGTCTTGTGTACAACAACTTAATATACTCAAGGCCCTATAAGGAGTTTTCATGCCACACAAGAGAATGCTATATTTGGAATTAATTGGAAGTTTTGGCAGGCTGGACAAAGTTGTGAAGAAAATGAAGTGTTCCTTAAACCTAGAAATCAGAAAAAGCCCAGTTGTCACCTAATGGCAGTTTGCTGGTAGGGCAAGAAGGATAAAAAAGGAATAAGATTATTATTTTGTTACCTTGAGTATATTTGCATTGTGGTAAAATAATCTATTAGCTTTCATCCTCATATTAGCATGCTTCCAGTTGGGATCCAGTCTATCTTCTCTCTCTAAATGCCATCAACTCTGACTGTCTGAGTCATGCTGAAGTTTTCCTAGGAAAGGACTTAGTTTCCATCCTTCCAAGTTTATCTTCCAGGTTTCTTTCCCTATCTGATATCACCACGCAGATAGAGTGTCTGATAGGTCCATTTGTACTTACTGGTCAGAACAACATCTCCTGGAGGCTAACGTTGACTTTTCCCTTCAAATAGAATCTCTAAGGAGTGTCCCAACGGGTAATAGTAAGGATGGATGGCTATTTTGGCTTCAAGACCTGGCATGATATTCCAGGTGGGTCTGCACATCAGTGTGGATACAATTCTTGCTGAGGCATTTTGGTAATCATTGTTGGAAAGGTGGGACAGTTAATTACCACAGCTAGGCAGGCCTTGGTATAGTGCAACAGAGTCGATGTAAGCCACTCTGACACATAAACAGTCTAATGAACAGGCAAAACATACCACCATTGATCAGCTACATTAAGGACTTGTGAACAGTTAATTGGGCAATGCCACAAATACTGTGATAGCTTATCACAGTAACTGCAGGTATTGGCTTGATAGAATTTTTAACAACCATAGAAATTCCTGTATGAACACTACATCACATTCCCTTTCTTTTCTTTTATCCTATTTCCCTCTCCCACCTCTTTTGCTAACCCTGCATTTGCTGTCCATCTCCTTAAATACCCTTGTCACTGAAAGAACACACTACAACTCAGAAGATGAAGCCTTACATAAATACGGATGTATCCTGTTCTGTTTCCTTACTTGTCCATAAGTCCATTGGTTCACTGCTTCACTGGAAGCACAAAATAGGACTATGCTTAATGCAGGATAGTATGGGCAATGACCACGGCTTATGCTGCAGGAAGAAAAGAGATGCTTTTCACTGCTCTTCTCTGCATCAGTACTGGGGTCTGTGCATGGGTCTGTGTATCAGTTTACACTGGGAAATTAAATGTTTTAAAGCACCTTTTTCCACAAAACCTGAAAGTTCACTATTTATTTAACACTGCCTATAATCATGGTCTGGAAAGTACTCTCGGAGGTAGTGACAGTGGTTCACAAGTAATGTTAAGCCCACAGGAACATAGACATCCTAAGCCTTCAGAGTTAGGAAAAGTGCACCTAGCCTTCATTTTTGATCTGACCGATGTTGTTAGCGATACCTTCTCCACATTAATAGACTGACTAATTTCTTCATTAGGCAATTATTCATAAATAATTACA